>NC_091060.1:8296062-8597520 GCF_000393655.2 Nicotiana sylvestris
AGAAAAAAAGAGAAGAGAGAAAAGAATCCAAAACAAAAAAAGCAAAAAGGAAAAATCAAGAAAGGAGGAAATCACACACTTCGTCTTCATTTTAGTATAAAGTCACATACACATTCTTCACATTTATTTAGTATTTAAGAAACAAAAGAATTTGATTATTAATAAAAGAAGAGTCTTTCCATTCTTTAAATGTGGACCCCTCCCCACTAGTGGACAAAAATAGGCTAATAACTCTTATGCACAATCCAATTTTAAAATCACACACACACGCCACATGCCAGAGAAAAACAAGAAATATTCTTTTAAGTAGGGACCACACACATTCTTATCTGGATGACTTTTTCTTGGTCAACACTGCTGCATATATACGCATACACGCTGATATATAGAGAGGAACGGGGAAAAGGGGGCTGGAGAGGAAAAACGAAAAGAAGGAGAGGTGAGGGAACGAAAAAACCTGAGGGACACAAAAAAAAAACAGAGCTATCTTCTTCCTCACGAAGAATCGACCAAATTCATCACAAAAAAAAAGTTTCACTTATTTTCAGCTATCCTCTTCCTTTCCCTAGCATTAAAGCATAAAGTTTCAACACCATGTAAATCTTCCATAGCCTATTGCATCCATCAATGAAAGAGACTCCACTGCTTCACCATTAAACCATCACAAATCAGCCCCGAAATCACCAGAGAAACACTTCATGTAAATCACTTGAAGCCATCTTAAATTCATGTGAAACCTCGTTCTAGAGTTCCGGCGGAAACAGAGGTGAGTGAACGAGCAGTTGCTGGTTATTTGCGAGTCGAGCCGACGAGCTTTCCATTAGCAGATCCGAGGTGTCGATTTGAGCCCGTTGAGTGAAGGCAAGGTTCAGCGGAGTCGTCATTTTTCGTTTGAGGTTTTTGATTGCTAGTTCGATCAATAGTAGCTCATCCCACTGGTGTGAAGGTTCACTTTGAGGTTATTTTCTTTCACTTTTGTGTAATTCTATATCTATGATTGTATACTTCTGTTCTTTGTGAAATTTATGTGAATAAAGTATGTTTTCTTACAATTTGTTTTATTGTTTTAGTTATCAAATAGCTTACTCACATAATCATCTTGTTTTATCTCAAAGTTACATGTTAAAAATATTAGTAGTATGGTTCATAATCTGTTTAAGTTACTTTAGGTCTGTGATACTGATTTAGATGAATTAATTTCATTGGCCGTGATTTGTAAAATACTTGTTGTGAGAGAAAAGTTGGAAAGCACAACGAATTTGTGAGGCCTTTGGTTCGTGTGCACCCAACGTGACATGGATTGTAATGTATGAAGAAATTTCTTCACATGCCATCTGCTCGAACGCATTTACTCTTCTGCTGATATGGTGGAGGTTTGATCTAACGTTTGTGTTCACATCTTTTCTCTGTATGGATTGGTTCCACGGCTTGCTGGTGCATTGACGCCAATTACCTCCATATCTTGGCCTAGTAGTCTAACGATCTAAGCCGCCATTTTCACAGAAAATTTTCATTATTCATGAATCACACTTCTTAATCTCAAATTCCTTAAATAGTGCGTAGTTGCTTTAGGCGTGTTATTTTAAAAAATTAATTTCCTAAATTCGGGTGCGCATTTATGTGACCCAAATCCAAATCTCAACAATGTTAGATGAAATATATCGAGAGCCACAGGTGCATTTATGTGACTGGATTTAAGACGTATTTTAAATGACGTTGCAATTTTCCTCAGAAATAATTAAACAAAGCGATTAAAATTAAAATTGAACCATAGGCTAAAACATGTATTAAAATAAGATAGTAGGCCAATAATAAGAATTGAGAAACCGTGCTAGAACCACGGAACTCGGGAATGCCTAACACCTTTTCCCGGGTTAACAGAATTCCTTACCCGGATTTCTGGGTTCGCGGACTGAATAACAGAGTCAATATATTCCTCGACTCGGGATTTGAACCGATGACTTGGGACACCATAAATTATCCCAAGTGGCGAATCTAAATTTCAAATAAATAATCCTGTTTCGATTATCACTTAAATTGGAAAAACTCCCTTATACACCTCTCTTCCGAGGGTGTAGTGAAAAAGGAGGTGTGACAGGTCTGGCGACTCTGCTGGGGATAAGAACCCAGAACTTCTGGTTCAGGGTTCAGAATTCGAGTTTAGATGAATTGTTATATTTGGCTTTATTTATTATCTGATTTTATTACATGTTTGGGCTTAATGTGCTAAATGTTGCTTTTACCGCTTTGATATTATCTGAACTATATATAAAATGCTAAGAAACCCCCCTCTTCTCTCTCCCGACGAGTGCACGTTGGTCGTGACTTCTTTCTGTTAGTGTCATATCCCAAATAGAATGAGGTTCAGACAAGTTGCAAAGCCAGATGATCTTTTGGTTACCGGTACGCAGCCCCCCTTGGCTCGAGTTGTCCGCTCGGGTAAGCCAAGTCTAGAACAATATACCTAGCTTTTTAGCTTAGAATAACTCAGCCTCATGTCGGATCCCTAGTAGGGACGTTTGTTTGTATCATGTGCATTTGACTTTGTGGACTCAACACATGGGTTGAGTCCATCTAGGACAGGTGCACCCAAATTAAAAGACCATCCTGATAGATCTTACATGCTACTTGCGTATCTGTCTATTACGGCCTGCATGCTGACTGGTTTCTAGAATAAGGAAAGAAATTGAAAAAAATGAAAATCGAAAAAAAGAGAAAAGAAAAGAGAGTGAGAGGTAGGTATTTGAATTACCCTGAAATTCTGTTGAAATTTTGAAAAAAAAAAAAGAAAAGACGTTTCAAAATAAGTCATATTTTCTTTTGTTTCGTCAAAACTGGGCGAACTACGCGGGTCTGATTCTCACCGGATGTGAGATACGTAGGCAAACCTCATCGGTTCCGGACAATAATTTTTAAAAAATCCAAAAATATTTTCCTTTACTTCCTCTCTAGAAAAGTCTTTTTTTTGAGACCCCAATTTTCAAAAATCCAAAAACAAAAATCTTTAATTCCCTTTTAGATTTATTTCTTTAGAAAATCCCGAATAAAAATTTTTAAAATTAAAAATATTTTCTACATTATTTTTAAAAGATTTTTTCCCCAAAGATTCAAAAAAAATCAAAAATCCAAAAAATACTTTTCTTTCAAAAATTTCAAAAAAAAATCAAAAAATATTTTCATTCTCCTTTCGAAATTGAAAAGAAAATTCGAAATTCAAAAATATTTTCTTTTTCTTTAGAAGTATTTCTTTCATAAATTCAAAATAAAAGTCCAAAAATATTTTCTTTCTTCTTTAGAAGTTTTTCTTTCGAAATTCGAAAAAAAAAACAAATCGAAATCCAAAAAATATTTTCTTTTTTCTTTATAAGTCTTTCTTCGGAATTTAAAAAAAAAGAGTTAGTTTATTTACTTTATTCTTAATCTTCCCGAACTACGCAAGATCTGATTCAAGTTCCCACATTATACGTATGCAACTCACATCAGGTTCGATCAACCATTGAAAAGAAAAATGAAAAAAAGAAAAAATGAAAAACAAAATGAAAAATATTGATAATAATAAAGACCGACTGAGTCCATTCTAACATGTTTTTATTTTGAATTGATGAAGAAAGTTGAGGTAGTCGGTTTGTGGTAAGCTGGAAACACAAGATCCAAGGAAAAATGATAACTGACATCGAAGTTGTTACAAGTGCTCAAGAGACTCAGGGTCAGAGAGTTCAACAAGAGTCTACTGTGTTTCAGAAAAATAGAATGTTGAAACAGAAAATAACCGAAATGTGTAAGGCATGAGCCAGTGGTCAAGGACAGCCTCGTCATGAGTCACAATTTGCTACACAACAAGAGTAGTACCACTCTCCTGAGTACCACTCATACTCGTTTGATCTTCCTACAAACATTGAGAAGCCTGCCCGAAGGATGGTACAGGAAAAAATGACCCAAAGAGTGAAGAGCTTAGAACAACGGTTGAAAAACATGCAAGTTGTTGGCAGATCAAAAGAGTGTTGCCTTCAAAGATCTATGTATGTTCCCCGATGTCCACTTGCCGCCTGGTTTCAAGACTCACAAATTTGAAAAGTATGGTGGACATGGAGATCCCATAGCCCACTTGAAAAGGAATTGCAATCAACTAAGAGGTGTGGGAAGAAATGAAGAATTGTTGATGGCTTATTTTGGGTAAAGCCTCACAGGAGTAGCCTCCGAATGGTTTATGGATCAAGACACGTCTCGCTGGTATATCTGGGATGACATGGCACATGCCTTTCTCAAACAGTTACAATACAACATCGACATCGCCCCAGACCACATTTACCTTTCAAACCTGAAGAAGAAACCAACTGAAAGTTTCAGGGAATATGCCATCAAATGGAGAGAACAACAAGCAGCCAGAGTTAAGCCACCCATGGACGACCACGAGCTAATCACTGTCTTTCTTCAAGCTCAAGAGCCAGATTATTTTCAAAATATGATGTCCGCAGTGGGTAAATCCTTCTCGGAAGCAATCAAAATGGGGGAAATGGTTGAGAATGGTTTTAAGACAGGAAAAATTATAAGTCAAGCAGTTCTTAAAGCCACAACTCAGGCTGTCCAGATTAAATCTGATAATTTTAGTGACACGAATGAGAAGGTTGAAGAAATCATGATGACATCAGGGTCGAGAAGAGGTCCTAGGAGAGCGTCTCGAAGGTATGACCAACCTCGTCTGTATTCCGATAACTCCTATGAGCATTACTATCCCCCTCAGAACCCACAACACTCTATTGTTCCACCTCAGTATGTTGCCCAGCCACCAAAGCACCCCAGAAGGCGAGCACAAGCATCACAAAATCTCTACCAGCCTCCATAAAATTTTCAAGTGCCCAATAACCCACATCTCTGCCAAACATTGAAAGATAATTTTACAACAATAGGAGAGTCCTATGCAAGCTTATTTGAGAAATTAAAGAATCAAGACATGATTGCACCCATTCCTCCAAATCGTGTGGACCCACGTGCAAGAAGCTTTGACCCTTCTAAAAGGTGTGAATACCATTTCAATGCCCAGGGTCACAATGTTGAAAGTTGTCGGGATTTGAAAAGAGAAATAGAAAAGATGATCCAGGAAAACCTGATTGTGATCCAAGGCAGTGACATCCAGAATATCGCGCAGAATCCTTTACCTGTACATCATGATGCACACTTTGTGGGGATGATGCCTGGTGACATGGAGTATGATAATCCTCTCGGGATCTTTCTAACTGAAGGTAATGATGTTGAAATTTGAGAAGGCTCTGGTGATTCTGATGAGCAAATTTGTAGCTAAATGCCAAGCCTAGCAATTGAAAAGTCATTCCCTCCGCACTAGGAATGAATCTTGGTAGCTTGTTTTGATGTTTTTTCTATTATCTGGGTTATTTCAGGGTTGTGATCTAGGTTTTATTTGCATTATTGAGTCAAACCCTTCTATCCCTCCATTCTGTTTGTGTGAGTCTTGTCTGTCTATTCTGTTGCTATTTTCATTATTCGGGTTATTTTAGGGTTGTAACTCGTATTTTAGGTTGCTTAATTAGTTGTAAAACTCTTTCATCCTTTACTCAATAAAATAGAGCTTGTCCTTTTGTGTCATTCTGTTCTTAGTTCTTTTCCCGCTAGTTTTAATGACATGACATGCATGCGGAATTTTTGGCCAGATCTTAGAAAATCGATTTAAGCTTAAATTAGACGACTGAGAAAAAGATACTTTTGAGGATGAATAAAAAGTTGGAATACTTTGGAACTAAGGTCGAGTAAAATTCACTTTAAAATCATTGTGAAGATCGGTCTTGAGGATGTTTAATCAATTGAAGTTTGTTGGAAAATTTATCACTAAGGGATGAAAAATGTCTTGTGACCATGGCACACCAAGAAGACAGACATGTTCATCAATACTGTGATCGCGAAAAGATACCATGTTTGACGTTCTCGAGGTTGGGAGGCTCTTTTTCTGCTACCCAAACACTTTATATCCTTCGCTACCCCTTTTGAGCCTGTGTTATTTTCTTTGACTACCCTCTTTTGGAATCAAGTTTAGAGTAAAAAAAAATCCATGTCCCAAGAGTACAAACTGGGGCAATTCTTAGAAAGTTCAGAGAAAAAAAACGAATTGTCAAAGGTCCATGCCCTAAAAAATAGAAGCTGGGGCAAACAAAAAAAAAGAAAAAAAAGAAAAAGAAATAAGGAAAAAAAAACAAAAAACAGAAAGAAAGACGAAATATAGTTTAGGTCTGATGTTTGAACTACGTTAGACCTGATTCCTTTAAAATAAGGATACGTAGGCAGCCTCACGGTTCGGTCCAACCAAATAAGAATTTAGAAGAAAAAGAAAAAAAAAATAGAAAAAATAGAAAAATCCAAAAATCCCCAGGATCTGAAACTGGGGCAAAAATTTTATTTCATTTTTGAAAGAGTCGATTCCAAGAGTTGTAAGTCTATAACCCCTCATTTTGAGTTTATTTTGAGCCTTCATGCCGACCTTTCTTTCTAACCCTATCCAAAATCCTTCCAAATAAAGACCTCCCGATATGCATTCAAGAATGCCCAGAGATGCATACAATGAGCAACAGTTGTCACACAATGTAGAACATCGTCGAGTTGCTCACAAATAAAGAGAAAGAAAAAGAAAAAATGAGAGAGTCTTATTAGTGAAAACCCTCACGGGCACTGTAAGGCGACAGTAAGCAGAGATGAATAAATGAGAGAGACTTGTTGCTGAAAACCCTTCGGGCACTACTTGTCGAAAATGAGTCGTGAAGCTGATGCGAAATATTGGCATAAACAAACCCGACTTCAAAGGTCATAAAAATGGTGAAAGGGAGGATTGAATTAGTTTGGTAGATCGGCCGTTAAGTCCAAAATACATGTCATGATCATTAAAGCTAGTTATTTAAAAAAATAAAAAATAAAAAGAACTCTTCCTTCTGTCCTTCCGACAGGGGCATTTCTTGTTAATACTTATTTTTTTTGCACCATTCTGTCCTTCACTCTGAGTCAGTCCTTGTCAAAATAAGCAAGAAAAGATTTCAAAATCTGCTACCAGCTTTTCAGTTGCACAAAGTAAATTTAGCCAGCACACTCAGTTGTTACAGTTAACATGCCTTGAGGATTCATGCAAAAGCTCCCCCCTCCAAGACTCTTGTCAGCTTACTTGGCGCAAGCAAAGAAAACTGGTGATTCTCTCTTACAGACAAATTGCTCAAAAAGCAGGAAGTCATTCAGGATATCAGAAAAGGTCACTTAAGCAAAGATCTCCGGTTGGGATAAGGCTGTTTGAGCTGCAAATACAAATGGTAATGGGTGTGAAACAATCAGAGTTGGTGTAGAACAAAAGTCTTTTGAGACCGACTCAAATTGATTGAGCAGAAGCCAAGTTTCCCAAGACTCAAGGCCACAAACCAACCACCATTTTCAAAACTAATAAATTTTTCTTTGTATGAAATAGGAACAAAGCGGTGCAAGAAAAGTGATTCAAAAAGAGAAAAAATGAAAAAGAAAAAAAAAGAAGAAAAAGGTAAGACGAGAGGAGTCGACAAAGGGAAGTTTCTCAAATCTTTGCCTTTATTTGTCTTGCTATTGTGCATAAAATCTTGTCATTTATCTTCACATTTTTCCTCCTAGGATAAAAAGTCCTAGTCTGATTGATTTTCCTCCCAATCGAAATCCTAGTCTGATGAACTTTCTCCTAGGATAGAAATCTTAGTCTGATGAATCTTTCTCCTAAGGTATCAAAAAAAAACCTAGTCTGATGAACTTTCTCCTAGGATAGATGTCTTAGTCTGATGAATTTTTCTCCTAAGATAGAAAACCTAGTCTGATGAATTTTTTCCTAGGGTAAACGTCTTAGTCTGATGAATCTTTCTCCTAAGATACAAAAAAAAGGACCTAGTCTGATGAATTTTTTCATAGGATTAATGTCTTAGTCTGATGAATCTTTCTCCTAATATAGAAAACCTAGTCTAACGAATTTTCTCCTAGGATATTTTGAAAAAAAAAAGAAAAGAAAAAAGAGAAGAGGAAGTTTGGATTTGAAAAAAAATGGGTCAATTTTTAGTTTTCTTAAGATTATCAATGTTTAGTTTTCCTGAAATCAGGGGGCCGCCTGGAGAATAGGGTGAGTTTTTACTTTAGTCAAGCTTAGTTTATAGTTTTCCTAGTCTATTCTTTAGTTTACTCTCATCATTTCATCAATAGTACAAGTGGTTTACAATTTTGCTAACAACTCACAAATCTTCCTAGTGCAAACTGGGGCTGAAAAAATTTCTTTCGTTTTGTCTACTTTGTTGTAATCAGGTGCCCACCTGGATAACAAGGGAAGACAATTCAAGTTTCAAGGGAAAACAATTTCGAAGGAAGACAACTCAAGTTTTTAGGGCAAGCAGTTTCGATAGAAGACAATTCAAGTTTCGAGGGAAAATGGTTCAAGGTGCAAAGGAAAACAGTGTCAAGTAACAAGAGAAGATGGTTCAAGTTTAGCAATCAGGCGCCGGCTTGGAAAATAGAGAATTCAATTCAGAATGCAATTCAGGTCAGCAAAAAAAGAAGCTCGCGTCAATAATGCGAGTCAGCATTCCAAGATGATCAACAAAAGTTAGTCACAATCCAGAATAAAAACAAAAAAAAACAAAAAGAAAGAATATAAGTGAATCCAAATGCAGAAGTTAATGAAAGATGTGAGCTGCTGAAGACAGGGCTGAGGTCACAAGCTCTGCATGTCCCGTTTTGGTCTTAAAGGCTGAAGAAGAAGAACGAACTAGCACCTGCAACTAGCAAGCATCTGGGTTCAAATCCAAAGTCTGTATGAAGAACCATCCAAAACTCAAGATCAAGCTTTAGAAGACTTATAGATAGGAATCTTGTAACTCGTAGTTGGCAGGCTTAGATAGTCTTTTCCATTTCTTGATTTTTTGATGTAATAACGGGACTGTGGACCGGAACCTCGGCGGAACGGCACCTCGACCGACTTTTCACCTCGGTATACTCCATCATCTCACTCACCTCTGAACTACACGTGGCCTGATTCCTTTATAGCAATAGATATGTAGGCAGCTCAGATATCAGGGCTCGATCACATTCTCCTTTCTTTTAGTTTTTGGTCTTTTTAAATAAAGGTTGGGTCAAAAAATCTGTCTAGTCGTTCTTTGCCTGAAAATACTTCGTATTTTCAGTCAAAGAGGGGCAGCTGTAGACATGTAATTTTTGACCCCTCCCGAAATTATACATATTTGAGTGTTTAGATGTTTATTTTAGGTTTAATATTGATATTTTAACTTTTAGTTCAACTTCTTTGCTTTATTTTATTTTAAAAAAAAACTACAAAAAAAATATATTCTTTATTTTAGGTTATTAGTATTTTTTGTTTAGTTAGTATTTTAATTTGAAGCAATTGGAACTTTGTTTCTATTTGGATTTAGTAGTATCAAATTTTAGTTTTGTTACTTATTATCTTTTAAAAGAAAAAAAGAGAAGAGAGAAAAGAATCCAAAAAAGGTGAAAAGCGAAAATCAAGAAAGGAGGAAATCGCACACTTCGTCTTCATTTTAGTATAAAGTCACATACACATTCTTCACATTTATTTAGTATTTAAGAAACAAAAGAATTTGATTATTAATAAAAGAAGAGACTTTCCATTCTTTAAATATGGACCCCTCCCCACTAGTGGACAAAAATAGGTTAACAACTCTCATGCACAATCCAATTTTAAAATCACACACACACGCCACATGCCAGAAAAAAACAAGAAATATTCTTTTAAGTAGGGACCACACACATTCTTATCTGGATGGCTTTTTCTTGGCCAACACTGCTGCATATATACACATACACGCTGATATACAGAGAGGAACGGGGAAAAAGGGGCTAGAGAGGAAAAACGAAAAGAAGGGGAGGTGAGGGAACGAAAAAACCTGAGGGGCACACAAAAAAAATAGAGTTATCTTCTTCCTCACGAAGAATCGACCAAATTCATCACAAAAAAAAAGTTTCACTTGTTTTCATCTATCCTCTTCCTTTCCTAAGCATTAAAGCACAAAGTTTCAACACCATGTAAATCTTCCATAGCCTATTGCATCCATCAATGAAAGAGACTCCATTGCTTCACCTTTAAACCATCACATATCAGCCCCAAAATCACCAGAGAAACACTTCATGTAAATCACTTGAAGCCATCTTAAATTCATGTGAAACCTCGTTCTAGAGTTCCGGCGGAAACAGAGGTGAGTGAACGAGCAGTTGCTGGTTATTTGCGAGTCGAGCCGACGAGCTTTCCGTTAGCAGATCCGAGGTGCCGATTCGAGCCCGTTGAGTGAAGGAGAGGTTCAGCGGAGTCGTCATTTTCCGTTCGAGGTTTCTGATTGCTAGTCCGGTCAACAGTAGCTTATCCCACTGGTGTGAAGGTTCACTTTGAGGTTATTTTTTTTCACTTTGGTATAATTCTATATCTATGATTGCATACTTCTGTTCTTTGTGAAATTTATGTGAATAAAGTATGTTTTCTTACAATTTGTTTTATTCAGGTGTTGAGCTTCCTTATTGTTTTAGTTATCAAATAGCTTACTCACATAATCATCTCGTTTTATCTCAAAGTTACATGTTAAAAATATTCGTAGTATGGTTCATAATCTGTTTAAGTTACTTTAGGTCTGTGATACTGATTTAGATGAATTAATTTCATTGGCCGTGATTTGTAAAATAACATGTTGTGAGAGAAACCTTGGAAAGCACAACGAATTTGTGAGGCCTTTGGTTCGTGTGCACCCAACGTGACATGGATTGTAATGTATGAAGAAATTTCTTCACATGCCATCTACTCGAACGCATTTACTCTTCTGCTGATATGGTGGAGGTTTGATCGAACGTTTGTGTTCACATCTTTTCTCAATATGGATTGGTTCCACGGCTTGCTGGTGCATTGACGGCAATTACCTCCATATCTTGGCCTAGTAGTCTAATGATCTAGGCCGCCATTTTCACAGCAAATTTTCATTATTCATGAATCACACTTCTTAATCTCAAATCCCTTAAATAGTGCGTAGTTACTTTAGGCGCGTTATTTTAAAAAATTAATTTCCTAAATTTGGGTGCGCATTTATGTGACCCAAATCTAAATCTCACCAATTTTAGATGAAATATGTCGAGAGCCACAGGTGCATTTATGTGACGGGGTTCAAGACGTATTTTAAACGACGTTGCAATTTTCCTCAGAAATAATTAAACAAAGCGGTTAAAATTAAAATTGAACCATAGGCTAAAACATGTATTTAAATCAGATAGTAGGTCAATAATAACAGATGAACGATCGTGCTAGAACCACGAAACTCGGGAATGCCTAACACCTTCTCCCGGGTTAACATAATTCCTTACTCGGATTTCTGTGTTCGCGAACTGAATAACAGAGTCAATATTTTCCTCGACTTGGGATTTGAACCGGTGACTTGGGACACCATAAATTATCCCAAATGGCGACTTTGAATTTCAAATAAATAATCCCGTTTCGATTGTCACTTAAATTGGAAAAACTCCCTTATACACCCCTCTTCCGAGGGTGTAGTGAAAAAGGAGGTGTGACAGCTCTGGCGACTCTGCTGGGGATAAGAACCCAGAACTTCTAGTTCAGGGTTTAGAATTCGAGCTTAGTTGAATTGTTATATTTGGCTTTATTTATTATCTAATTTTATTACATGTTTGGGCCTAAATGTACTAAATGTTGCTTTTACCGCTTTGATATTATCTGAACTGTATATAAACTGCTACGAAACCCCTCTCTTCTCTCTCCCGACGAGTGCACGCTGGCCGTGACTTCTTTCTGTGAGTGTCATATCCCAAATAGAACGAGGTTCAGACAAGTTGCAAATCTGGATGATCTTTTGGTTACCGGTACGCAGCCCCCCCCCGGCTCGAGTTGTCCGCTCTGGTAAGCCAAGTCTAGAACAATATACCTAGGTTTTTAGCTTAGAATAACTCAGTCTCATGCTGGATCCCTAGTAGGAACGTTTGTTTGTATTATGTGCATTTGACTTTGGGGACTCAACACAGGGGTTGAGTCCATCTAGGACAGGTGCACCCAAATTAAAAGACTATCCTGATACATCTTATGTATACTTGCGTATCTGTCTATTACGGCTTGCATGCTGACTGGCTTCTAGAATAAGGAAAGAAAATGAAAAAAAAATGAAAATCGAAAAAAAAAAAGAGAAAAGAAAAGAGAGTGAGAGGTAGGTATTTGAATTCTGATGAAATTTTGAAAAAAAAAAAAGAAAAGAAAAGGCGTTTCAAAATAAGTCATATTTTCTTTTGTTCCGTCAAAACTGGGCGAACTACGCGGGTCTGATTCTCACCGGATGAGAGATACGTAGGCAAACATCATCGGTTCCGGCCCATAATTTTTAAAAAATCCAAAAATATTTTCCTTTACTTTCTCTCTAGAAAAGTTTTTTATTTGAGACCCCAATTTTCAAAAATCCAAAAACAAAAATCTTTAATTCCTTCTTTAGAAGTCTTTCTTTAGAAAATTCAGAATAAAAAATTTTAAAATCAAAAATATTTTCTACCTTATTTTTAGAAGTCTTTTTAACAAAGATTCAAAAAAAAATCAAAAATCCAAAAAAATAATTTTCTTTCCTTTTTAGAAGTTTTTCTTTCAAAAATTTCAAAAAAAAATCAAAAAATCCAAAAATATTTTCTTTTTCTTTAAAAGTATTTCTTTCATAAATTCAAAATAAAAGTCCATAAATATTTTCTTTCTTCTTTAGAAGTTTTTCTTTCGAAATTCGAAAAAAAAAACAACAAATCCAAATCTAAATTTTTTTTCTTTTTTCTTTATAAGTCTCTCTTCGGAAATAAAAAAAAAGAGTTAGTTTATTTACTTTATTCTTAATCTTAACGATCTACGCAAGATCTGATTAACGTCTTAGTCTGATGAATTTTCTCCTAGGATTAACGTCTTAGTCTGATGAATCTTTCTCCTAAGATACCAAAAAAAACAAAAAAAAAAGAGAAAAAGACCTAGTCTGATGAATTTTCTCCTAGGATTAACGTCTTAGTCCGATGAATCTTTCTCCTAAGATAGAAAACCTAGTCTGACGAATTTTCTCCTAGGATATTTTGAAGAAAAAAAGAAAAAAGAGAATAGGGAGTTTGGATTTGAAAAACAATGGGTCAATTTTTAGTTTTCATAAGATTATCAATGTTTAATTTTCCTGAAATTAGGGGGGCCCGCTTGGAGAATAGGGTGAGTTTTTACTTTAGTCAAGCTTAGTTTATAGTTTTCCTAGTCTATTCTTTAGTTTACTCTCATCATTGCATCAATAGTACAAGTGGTTTACAATTTTGCTAACAACTCACAAATCTTCCTAGTGCAAACTGGGGCAGAAAAAATTTCTTTCGTTTATTCTGCTTTGTTGTAATCAGGTGCCCACCTGGAGAACAAGGGAAGACAATTCAAGTTTCAAGGGAAAGCAGTTTCGAAGGAAGACAACTCAAGTTTTTAGGGCAAGCAGTTTCGAAGGAAGACAGTTCAAGTTTCGAGGGAAAATGGTTCAAGGTGCAAAGGAAAACAGTGTCAAGTAACAAGAGAAGATGGTTCAAGTTTAGCAATCAGGCGCCGGCCTGGAAAATAGAGAATTCAATTCAGAATGCAATTCAGGTCAGCAAAAAAATAAGAAGCTCGCGTCAATAATGCGAGTCAGCAGTCCAAGATGATCAACAAAAGTTAGTCACAATCCAGAATAAAAACAAAAAAAAACAAAAAGAAAGAATAGAAGTGAATCCAAATGCAGAAGTTAATGAAAGATGTGAGCTGCTCAAGACAGGGCTGAGGTCACAAGCTCTGCATGTCCCGTTTTGGTCTGAAAGGCTGAAGAAGAAGAACGAACTAGCACCTGCAACTTGCAAGCATCTAGGTAGCTCAAGACAGGGCTGAGGTCACAAGCTCTGCATGTCCCGTTTTGGTCTGAAAGGCTGAAGAAGAAGAACGAACTAGCACCTGCAACTAGCAAGCATCTAGGTTCAAATCCAAAGTCTGTATGAAGAACCAATCAAAACTCAAGATCAAGCTTCAGAAAACTTATAGATAGGAATCTTGTAACTCGTAGTTGGAAGGCTTAGCTAGTCTTTTCCATTTCTTGATTTTTTGATGTAATAACGGGACTGCGGAACGGCACCTCGACCGGCTCTTTACCTCGGCATACTCCATCATCTCACTCACATCTGAACTATACGTGGCCTGATTCCTTTATGGCAATGGATATGTAGGCAGCACAGATACCAGGGCTCGGTCACATTCTCCTTTCTTTTAGCTTTTGGTCTCTTTAAATAAGGGTCGGGTCAAAAAACCTGTCTAGTCATTCTTTGCCTGAAAATACTTCGTATTTCCAGTTAAAGAGGGGCAGCTGTAGACATGTAATTTTTGACCTCTCCCGAAATTTTACACATTTGAGTGTTTAGATGTTTATTTTAGGTTTAATATTGATATTTGAAATTTTAGTTCATTTTCTTTACTTTATTTTATTTTAAAAAAAATACAAAAAAAAGTATAATAATATTTTCTTTATTTTAGGTTATTAGTATTTTTTGTTTAGTTAGTATTTTAATTTGAAGCAATTGGAACTTTGTTTCTATTTGGATTTAGTAGTATCAAATTTTTGTTTTGTTACTTATTATCTTTTAAAAGAAAAAAAGAGAAGAGAGAAGAGAATCCAAAAAAAAAAGCGAAAAGGGAAAATCAAGAAAGGAGGAAATCGCACACTTCGTCTTCATTTTAATATAAAGTCACATACACATTCTTCACATTTATTTAGTATTTAAGAAACAAAAGAATTTGATTATTAATAAAAAAAGAGTCTTTCCATTCTTTAAATGTGGACCCCTCCCCACTAGTGGAAAAAATAGGTTAACAACTCTCATGCACAATCCAATTTGGAAATCACACACACACGCCACATGCTAGAAAAAAACAAGAAATATTCTTTTAAGTAGGGACCACATACATTCTTATCTGGATGGTTTTTTCTTGGCCAACACTGCTGCATATATACACACACGCTGATATATAGAGAGGAACAGGGAAAAGGGGGCTGGAGAGGAAAAACGAAAAGAAGAGGAGGTGAGGGAACGAAAAAACCCGTGGGACACACAAAACAAACAGAGCTATCTTCTTCCTCACGAAGAATCGACCAAATTCATCAAAAAAAAAGCTTCACTTGTTTTCAGCTATCCTCTTCCTTTCCCAAGCATTAAAGCACAAAGTTTCAACACCATGTAAATCTTCCATAGCCTATTGCATCCATCAATGAAAGAGACTCCATTGCATCATCATTAAACCATCACAAATCAGCCCCGAAATCACTAGAGAAACACTTCGTGTAAATCACTTGAAGCCATCTTAAATTCATGTGAAACCTCGTTCTAGAGTTCCGGCGGAAATAGAGGTGAGTGAACGAGCAGTTGCTGGTTATTTGCGAGTCGAGCCGACGAGCTTTCCGTTAGCAGATCCGAGGTGTTGATTCGAGCCCATTGAGTGAAGGCGAGGTTCAGTGGAGTCGTCATTTTCCGTTCGAGGTTTCTGATTGCTAGTTCGGTCAACAGTAGCTCATCCCACTGGTGTGAAGGTTCATTTTGAGGTTATTTTTTTTTACTTTGCTGTAATTCTATATCTATGATTGCATACTTCTGTTCTTTGTGAAATTTATGTGAATAAAGTATGTTTTCTTACAATTTGTTTTATTCAGGTATTGATCTTCCTTATTGTTTTAGTTATCAAATAGCTTACTCACATAATCATCTCGTTTTATCTCAAAGTTACATGTTAAAAATATTAGTAGTATGGTTCATAATCTGTTTAAGTTACTTTAGGTCTGTGATACTGATTTAGATGAATTAATTTCATTGGCCGTGATTTGTAAAATAACATGTTGTGAGAGAAAACTTGGAAAGCACAACGAATTTGTGAGGCCTTTGGTTCGTGTGCACCCAACATGACATGGATTGTAATGTATGAAGAAATTTCTTCACATGCCATCTGCTCGAACGCATTTACTCTTCTGCTGATATGGTGGAGGTTTGATCTAACGTTTGTGTTCACATCTTTTCTCTGTATGGATTGGTTCCACGACTTGCTGGTGCATTGATGCCAATTACCTCCATATCTTGGCCTAGTAGTCTAATGATCTAAGCCGCCATTTCACAACAAATTTTCATTATTCATGAATCACACTTCTTAATCTCAAATCCCTTAAATAGTGCGTAGTTGCTTTAGGCGCGTTATTTTAAAAAATTAATTTCTTAAATTCGGGTGCGCATTTATGTGACCCAAATCCAAATCTCAACAATGTTAGATGAAATATGTCGATAGCCACAAGTGCATTTATGTGACGAGGTTCAAGACGTATTTTAAACGACGTTGCAATTTTCCTCATAAATAATTAAACAAAGCGGTTAAATTAAAATTGAACCATAGGCTAAAACATGTATTAAAATCAGATAGTAGGCCAATAATAACAGTTGAGCGACCGTGCTAGAACCACGGAATTCGGGAATGCCTAACACCTTCTCCCGGGTTAACAGAATTCCTTACCCGGAATTCTGTGTTAGCGGACTGAATAACAGAGTCAATATTTTCCTTGACTCGGGATTTGAACCGGTGACTTGGGATACCATAAATTATCCCAAATGGCGACTCTGAATTTCAAATAAATAATCCCGTTTCGATTGTCACTTAAATTGGAAAAACTCCCTTATACACCCCTTTTCAGAGGGTGTAGTGAAAAAGGAGGTGTGACAGCTCTGGCAACTCTGCTGGAGATAAGAACCCAAAACTTCTGGTTCAGGGTTCAGAATTCGAGCTTAGATGAATTGTTATATTTGGATTTATTTATTATCTGATTTTATTACATGTTTGGGCCTAATGTGCTAAATATTGCTTTTACAGCTTTGATATTATATCAATTGTATATAAACTGCTACGAAACCTCTCTCTTCTCTCTCCCGACGAGTGCACGCTAGTCGTGACTTCTTTATGTTATTGTCATATCCCAAATAGAATGAGGTTCGGACAAGTTGCAAAGCCGGATGATCTTTTGGTTACCGGTACGCAGCCCCCCCCCAGCTCGAGTTGTCCGGCTCGAGTTGTCCGCTCGGGTAAGCCAATTCTAGAACAATATACCTAGGTTTATAGCTTAGAATAACTCAGCATCATGCCGGATCCCTAGTAGGAACGTTTGTTTGTATTATGTGCATTTGACTTTGGGGACTCAACACAGGGGTTGAGTCCGTCTAGGACAGGTGCACCCAAATTAAAAGACCATCCTGATACATCTTACGTGCTACTTGCGTATCTGTCTATTACGGCTTGCATGCTGACTGACTTCTAGAATAAGGAAAGAAAATGAAAAAAATGAAAATCGAAAAAAAAAAAAAAGAAAAGAGAGTGAGAGGTAGGTATTTGAATTACTCAGAAATTCTGTTGAAAATTTGAAGAAAAAAAAAATAAAAGGCGTTTCAAAATAAGTGATATTTTCTTTTGTTCCATCAAAACTAGGCGAACTACGCGGGTCTGATTCTCACCAGATGTGAGATACGTAGGCAAACCTCATCGGTTCCGGCCCATAATTTTTAAAAAATCCAAAAATATTTTCCTTTACTTCCTCTCTAGAAATGTCTTTTTTGAGACCCCAATTTTCAAAAATCCAAAAACAAAAATCTTTAATTCCTTCTTTAGAAGTCTTTCTTTAGAAAATCCCGAATAAAAATTTTTAAAATCAAAAATATTTTCTACCTTATTTTTAGAAGTGTTTTTCCCAAAGATTCAAAAAAAAAATCAAAAATCCAAAAAAAAATACTTTTCTTTCTTCTTTAGAAGTTTTTCTTTCAAAATTTTCAAAAAAAAAATCAAAAAATACAAAAATATTTTCATTCTCCTTTCGAAAATTGAAAAGAAAATTCGAAATTAGAAAATATTTTATTTTTTCTTTAGAAGTATTTCTTTCATATATTCAAAATAAAAGTCCAAAAATATTTTCTTTCTTCTTTAGAAGTTTTTCTTTCGAAATTCGGAAAAAAAAAAAAGAAAAAAAAACAAATCGAAATCCAAAAAATATTTTCTTTTTTCTTTATAAGTCTTTCTTCGGAATTAAAAAAAAGAGTTAGTTTATTTACTTTATTCTTAATCTTTCCGAACTACGCAAGATCTGATTCATGTTCCCACATGATACATAGACAACCCACATCAGGTTCGATCAACCATTGAAAAGAAAAATGAAAAAAATAAAAAACAAAATGAAAAATATTGATAATAATAAGGACCGACTGAGTCCATTCTAAAATGTTATTTTTAATTGTGAAGAAAGTTGAGGTGGTCAGTTTGTGGTAAACTGGAAACACAAGATCCAAAGAAAAATGATAACTGACATCGAAGCTATTACAAGTGCTCAAGAGACTCAGGGTCAGAGGATTCAACAAGAGTCTACTGTGTTTGAGAAAAATAGAATGCTGAAACAAAAAAATAACCGAAATGTGTCAAGCATGGGCCAGTGGTCAAGGACAGCCTCGTCATGAGTCACAATTTGCTACACAACAAGAGTAGTACCACTCTCCTAAGTACCAATCGTACTCGTTTGATCTTCCTACAAACATTGAGAAGCCTGCCCGAAAGATGGTACAAGAAAAAATGACCCAAAGAGTGAAGAGCTTAGAACAACAGTTGAAAAACATGCAAGGGTTGGCAGTTCAAAAGAGTGTAGCCTTCAAAGATCTATGTATGTTCCCCGATGTCCACTTGCCGTCTGGTTTCAAGACTCCCAAATTTGAAAAGTATGGGGGACATGGAGATCCCATAGCCCACCTGAAAAGGTATTGCAATCAACTAAGAGGTGTGGGAAGAAATGAAGAATTGTTGATGGCTTATTTTGGGGAAAGCCTTACAGGAGTAACCTCCGAATGGTTTATGGATCAAGACATGTCTCGCTGGTATGTCTGGGATGACATGGCACATGCCTTTGTCAAACAGTTACAATACAACATCGACATCGCCCCAGACCGCATTTCCCTTTCAAACCTGAAGAAGAAACCAAATAAAAGTTTCAGGGAATATGCCATTAAATGGAGAGAACGAGAAGCCAGAGTTAAGCCACCCATGGACGACCACGAGCTAATCATTGTCTTTCTTCAAGCTCAAGAGCCAGATTATTTTCAAAATATGACGTCCGCAGTGGGTAAATCCTTCTCAGAAGCAATCAAAATGGGGGAAATGGTTGAGAATGATTTTAAGACAGGCAAAATTATAAGTCAAACAGTTCTCAAAGCCGCAACTCAGGCTGTCGAGATTAAATCTGATAATTTTAGTGACACGAATGAGAAGGTTAAAGAAATCATGATGACAGCAGGGTTGAGAAGAGGTCCTAGGAGAGCGTCTCGAAGGTATGACCAACCTCGTCTGTATTCCGATAACTCCTCTAAGCATTACTATCCCCCTCAGAACCCACAACACTCTGTTGTTCCACCTCAGTATGTTGCCCAGCCACCAAAGCACCCCAGAAGGCGAGCACGAGCATCACAAAATCTCTACCAGCCTCTATAAAATTTTCAAGTGCCCTATAAACCACATCCCTGCCAAATATTGAAAGATAATTTTACACCAATAGGAGAGTCCTTTGCAAGCTTATTTGAGAAATTAAAGAAACATGACATGATTGCACCCATTCCTCCAAATCGTATGGACCCACGTGCAAGAAGCTTTGACCCTTCTAAAAGGTGTGAATACCATTCCAATGCCCAGGGGCACAATGTTGAAAGCTGTCGGGATTTGAAAAGAGAAATAGAAAGGATGATCCAGGAAAACCTTATTGTGATCCACGACAGTGACATCCAGAATATCGCGCAGAATCCTTTACCTGTACATCATGATGCACACTTTGTGGGGATGATGCCTGGTGACATGGAGTATGAGAATCCTCTCGGTAGCTTGCTAACTGAAGGTAATGATGTTGAAATTGGAGAAGGCTCTGCTGATTCTGATGAGCAAATTTGTAGCTAAATGCCAAGCCTAGCAATTGAAAAGTCATTCCCTCCGCACTAGGAAGGAATTTTGGTAGCTTGTTTTGATGTTTTTTCTATTATCTGGGTTATTTCAGGGTTGTGATGCAGGTTTTATTTGCTTTATTGAGTCAAATCCTTCTATCCCTCCATTCTGTTTGTGTGAGTCTTGTCTATCATTCTGTTGCTATTTTCATTATTCGGGTTATTTTAGGGTTGTAACTCGTATTTTAGGTTGCTTGATTAGTTGTAAAACTCTTTCATCTTTTACTCAATAAAATAGAGTTTGTCCTTTTGTGTCATTCTGTTCTTAGTTCTTTTTCCGCTAGTTTTAATGACATGACATGCATGCGGAATTTTTGGCCAGATCTTAGAAAATTGATTTAAGCTTGAATTAGACGACTGAGAAAAAGATACTTTTGAGGATGAATAAAAAGTTGGAATACTTTGGAACTAAGATCGAGTAAAATTTCACTTTCAAATCATTGTGAAGATCGGGCTTGAGGATGTTTAATCAAATGAAGTTTGTTGGAAAGTTTGTCACTAAGGGATGAAAAATGTCTTGTGACCATGGCACACCAAGAAGACAGACATGTTCGTCAATGTTGTGATCGTGAAAAGATACCATGTTTGACGTTCTCGAGGTTGGGAGGCCCTTTTTCTGCTACCCAAACACTTTATATCCTTCGCTACCCCTTTTGAGTCTGTGTTATTTTCTTTGACTACCCTCTTTTGGAATCAAGTTTAGAGTCAAAAAAATCCATGTCCCAAGAGTACAAACTGGGGCAATTCTTAGAAAGTTCAGAGAAAAAAAAGAATTGTCAAAGGTCCATGCCCTAAAAAATAGAAGTTGGGGCAAACAAAAAAAAAGAAAAAAAAAGAAAAAAAAAAGAAGGAAAAAGGAAAACAGAAAACAGAAAGAAAGATGAAATATAGTTTAGGTCTGATATTTGAACTACGTTAGACCTGATTCCTTTAAAATAAGGATACGTAGGAAGCCTCACGGTTCGGTCCAACCAAATAAGAATTTAGAAGAAAAAGAAACAAAATAGAAAAAATAGAAAAATCCAAAAATCCCCAGGATATGAAACTGGGGCAAAGATTTTATTTCATTTTAGAAAGAGTCGATTCCAAGAGTTGTAAGTCTACAACCCCTCATTTTGAGTTTATTTTGAGCCTTCATTCCGACCTTTCTTTCCAACCCTATCCAAAATCCTTCCAAATAAAGACCTCCCGATATGCCTTCAAGAATGCCAAGAGATACATGCAATGAGCAACATTTGTCACACAACGTAGAACATCGTCGAGTTGCTCACAAAAAGAGAGAAAGAAAAAGAAAAAATGAGATAGTCTTATTAGTGAAAACCCTCACGGGCACTGTAAGGCGACGGTAAGCAAAGATTAATAAATGAGAGAGACTTATTGCTGAAAAGCCTTCAGGCACTACTTGTCGAAAATGAGCCGTGAAGATGATGCGAAGAATTGGCATAAACAAGCCCGACTTCAAAGGTCATAAGAATGGTGAAAGGGAAGAATGGATTAGTTTGGTAGATCGGCTGTAATGTCCAAAATGCATGTCATGATCATTAAGGCTAGTTCTTAAAAAAAAAGAACTCTTCCTTCTGTCCTTCCGACAGGGGCATTTCTTGTTAATACTTATTTTTTTTTTGCACCATTCTGTCCTTCACTCTGAGTCAGTCCTTGACATAATAAGCAAGAAAAGATTTCAAAATCTGCTACCAGCTTTTCAGTTGCACAAAGTAAATTTAGTCAGCACACTCAGTTGTTACAGTTAACATGCCTTGAGGATTCATTCAAAAGCTCCCCTCTCCAAGACTCTTGTCAGCTTACTTGGCGCAAGCAAAGATAACTGGTGATTCTCTCTGACAGACAAATTTCTCAAAAAGTAGGAAGTCATTCACGATATTGGAAAAGGTCACTTAAGCAAAGATCTCCAGTTGGGATAAGGCTGTTTGAGCTGCAAATACAAATGGTAATGGGTGTGAAACAATCAGAGTTGGTGTAGAACAAAAGTCTTTTGAGACCGACTCAAGTTGATTGAGAAGAAGTCAAGTTGCCCAAGACTCAAGGCCACAAACCGACCACCATTTTCAAAACTGATAAATTTTCTTTGTATAAAATAGGAACAAAGCGGTGCAAGAAAAGTGATTCAAAAAGAGAAAAAATGAAAAAGAAAAAAAAAGAAGAAAAAGGAATGACGAGAGGAGCCGACAAAGGGAAGTTTCTCAAATCTTTGCCTTTATTTGTCTTGCTATTGTGCATAAAATCTTTCCATTTATCTTCACATTTTTCCTCCTAGGATAAAAAGTCCTAGTCTGATGAATTTTCCTTCCAATCGAAATCCCAGTCTGATGAATTTTCTCCTAGGATAGAAATCTTAGTCTGATGAATCTTTCTCCTAAGGTATCAAAAAAAAAAAAAATAAATCTAGTCTAATGAACCTTCTTCTAAGATAGAAGACCTAGTCTGTGAACTTTCTCCTAGGATAGATATCTTAGTCTGATGAATTTTTCTCCTAAGATAGAAAACCTAGTCTGATGAATCTTCTCCTAGGGTAAACGTCTTAGTCTGATGAATCTTTCTCCTAAGATACCAAAAAAACAAAAAAACAAAAGAAAAGGACCTAGTCTGATGAATTTTCTCCTAGGATTAACGTCTTAGTCCGATGAATCTTTCTCCTAAGATAGAAAACCTAGTCTGACGAATTTTATCCTATGATATTTTGAATAAAAAAAGAAAAGAAAAAAGAGAAGAGGAAGTTTGGATTTGAAAAAGAATGGGTCAATTTTTAGTTTTCTTAAAATTATCAATGTTTAGTTTTCCTGAAATCAGGGGTGCCCCGCCTGAAGAATAGGGTGAGTTTTACTTTAGTCAAGCTTAGTTTATAATTTTCCTAGTCTATTCTTTAGTTTACTCTCATCATTGCATCAATGGTACAAGTGGTTTACAATTTTGCTAACAACTCACAAATTTTCCTAGTGCAAACTGATGCAGAAAAAATTTCTTTCATTTTGTCTGCTTTGTTGTAATCAGGCGCCCACCTGGAGAACAAGGGAAGACAATTCAAGTTTCAAGGGAAAGCAGTTTCGAAGGAAGACAACTCAAGTTTTTAGGGCAAGCAGTTTCGAAGGAAGACAGTTCAAGTTTCGAGGGAAAATGGTTCAAGGTGCAAAGAAAAACAGCGTCAAGTAACAAGAGAAGACGGTTCAAGTTCAGCAATCAGGGACCCGCCTGGAAAATAAGAGAATTCAATTCAGAATGCAATTCAGGTCAGCAACAAAAGAAGCTCGCGTCAAGAATGCAAGTCAGTAGTCCAAGATGATCAACAGTCACAATCCAGAAAAGAAAAAGAAAAAAAACAAAAAGAAAGACAAGAAGTGAATCCAAATGCAGAAGTTAATGAAAGATGTGAGCTGCTCAAGACAGGGCTGAGGTCACAAGCTCTGCATGTCCCGTTTTGGTCTTAAAGGCTGAAGAAGAAGAACGAACTAGCACCTGCAACTAGCAAGCGTCTAGGTTCAAATCCAAAGTCTGTATGAAGAACCATTCAAAACTCAAGATCAAGCTTCAGAAGACTTATAGATAGGAATCTTGTAACTCGTAGTTGGAAGGCTTAACTAGTCTTTTCCATTTCTTGATTTTTTGATGTAATAACGGGACTGCGGACTGGAACCTCGGCGGAACGGCACCTCGACCGGCTCTTCACCTCGGCATACTCCATCATCTCACTCACTTCTGAACTACAAGTGGCCTGATTCCTTTATAGCAATGGATATGTAGGTAGCTCAGATACAAGGACTCGGTCACATTTTCCTTTCTTTTAGCTTTTGGTCTCTTTAAATAAGAGTCGGGTCAAAAACCTGTCTAGTCGTTCTTTGCCTGAAAATACTTAGTATTTCCAGTCAAAGAGGGGCAGCTGTAGACATGTAATTTTTGACCCCTCCCGAAATTTTACACATTTGAGTGTTTAGATGTTTATTTTAGGTTTAATATTGATATTTTAACTTTTAGTTCAACTTCTTTGCTTTATTTTATTTTTAAAAAAAACTACAAAAAAAAATATAATAATATTTTCTTTATTTTAGGTTATTAGTATTTTTTGTTTAGTTAGTATTTTAATTTGAAGCAATTGGAACTTTGTTTCTATTTGGATTTAGTAGTATCAAATTTTAGTTTTGTTACTTATTATCTTTTAAAAGAAAAAAAGAGAAGAGAGAAAAGAATCCAAAAAAAAAAAGCGAAAAGGGAAAATGGCGTGGCTGCAATTTACAAGAACAAAGCTGGAAAGTGTAGGCATGCACGCATGGATTAGCAACTTTGGGTGTTGTGCGAGCACACCTAATTCGAGCTGTTGGCAGTGTGTATGCATGTTTATGCACAACACTTTTCTCCAGGATATAATGCACGCCTGTAGTTCATTCTTTTGGAAATGCAATGGAAAAGTTTGCAGCACGTGGAAAGGACATCAAGACATTAGCATGATGCTGGTTATTTTTTGGAAATATAAACTCATGTATCAAAAGGAGCAAAAACATGTGAAGCATGGGTTCAAATACCAAACAATAAAGTTGATAATGCAGACAAGCACATTGTAGGCATGTGCATTACTTTGGGTGCAAATGCCAAGGACCTTGGCCCCCTCAATAGTGTGGGAATCTCAAGGAGACATCACGTGATCAGGTGCTACAGTACCGGCTTGCTACAGTAACCATATGCTACAGTGTCGTGTGATACAGTACATATGCTACAGTGCCATATGCTACAGTACCGATCTACCAAATTGGTGGAGTCGACGTGAAGTTGTTGAAAAGGGTCTATTCACGCAAATCAAATTTAACTCTAGAACTGGGACGCTTTGGACTGGAGATACAACGTCGACATGGACTCACTTGGCTGTTTTGACAACTACAAAGTTTTAGTAGGCATAATGTGATATCAATTTGAGTATTATGCTCAATTTTGATAATATGTTACATTAGAGTGCAAAGTCTATTTCCTTTCATTGAAGGAAGACAATGACAATTTCCTAATTATTGTATTTTCTTTTCTATTTTTAATAAAAAAAATTAGCCCTACGTGCTTGCCTAGCGGATTGAAAAAAAAAGAGAGGAGGAAATCGCACACTTCGTCTTCATTTTAGTATAAAGTCATATACATATTCTTCACATTTATTTAGTATTTAAGAAACAAAAGAATTTGATTATTAATAAAAGAAGAGTCTTTCCATTCTTTAAATGTGGACCCCTCCCCACTAGTGGACAAAAATAGGTTAACAACTCTCATGCACAATCCAATTTGAAAATCACACACACACGCCACATACCAGAAAAAATAAGAAATATTCTTTTAAGTAGGGACCACACACATTCTTATCTGGATGGCTTTTTCTTGGCCAACACTGCTGCATATATACACATACACGCTGATATATAGAGAGGAACGGGGAAAAGGAGGCTGGAAAGGAAAAACGAAAAGAAGGGGAGGTGAGGGAACGAAAAAACCTGAGGGAGACACAAAAAAAATAGAGTTATCTTCTTCCTCACGAAGAATCGACCAAATTCATCAAAAAAAGAAAAGCTTTACTTTTTTCAGCTATCCTCTTCCTTTCCCAAGCATTAAAGCACAAAGTTTCAAGACCATGTAAATCTTCCATAGCCTATTGCATCCATCAATGAAAGAGACTCCATTGCTTCACCATTAAACCATCACAAATCAGCCCCGAAATCACCAAAAGAAACACTTCGTGTAAATCACTTGAAGCCATCTTAAATTCATGTGAAACCTCATTTTAGAGTTCCGGCGAAAACAGAGGTGAGTGAACGAGTTGTTGCTGGGTATTTGCGAGTCGAGTCGACGAGCTTTCTGTTAGCAGATCTGAAGTGTCGATTCGAGCCCGTTGAGTGAAGGCAAGGTTCAGCGGAGTAGTCATTTTCCGTTGGAGGTTTCTGATTACTAGTCCGGTCAACAGTAGCTCATCCCACTGGTGTGAAGGTTCACTTTAAGGTTATTTTCTTTCACTTTGGTGTAATTCTATATCTATGATTGCATACTTCTGTTCTTTGTGAAATTTATGTGAATAAAGTATGTTTTCTTACAATTTGTTTTATTCAGGTGTTGAGCTTCCTTATTGTTTTAGTTATCAAATAGCTTACTTACATAATCATCTCGTTTTATCTCAAAGTTACATGTTAAAAATATTAGTAGTATGGTTCATAATCTGTTTAAGTTACTTTAGGTCTGTGATACTGATTTAGATGAATTAATTTCATTGGCCGTGATTTGTAAAATAACATGTTGTGAGAGAAAACTTGGAAAGCACAACGAATTTGTGAGGCCTTTGGTCCGTGTGCACCCAACGTGACATAGATTGTAATGTATGAAGAAATTTCTTCACATGCCATCTGCTCGAACGCATTTACTCTTCTGCTGATATGGTGGAGGTTTGATCTAACGTTTGTGTTCACTTCTTTTCTCTGTATGGATTGGTTCAACGGCTTGCTGGTGCATTGACGCCATTTACCTCCATATCTTGGCCTAGTAGTCTAACGATCTAAGCCGCCATTTTCACAGCAAGTTTTCATTATTCATGAATCACACTTCTTATTCTCAAATCCCTTAAATAGTGCGTAGTTGCTTTAGGCGCGTTATTTTAAAAAATTAATTTCCTAAATTCGGGTGCGCATTTATATGACCCAAATTCAAATCTCAACAATATTAGATGAAATATGTCGAGAGCCACAGGTGCATTTATGTGATGGGGTTTAAGATGTATTTTAAATGACGTTGCAATTTTCCTCAGAAATAATTAAACAAAGCGGTTAAAATTAAAATTGAACCATAGGCTAAAACATGTATTAAAATCAGATAGTAGGCCAATAATAACAGTTGAGCGACCGTGCTAGAACCACGGAACTCAGGAATGCCTAACACCTTCTCCCGGGTTAACAAAATTCCTTACCCGAATTTCTGTGTTCGCGGACTGAATAACAGAGTCAATATTTTCCTCGACTCGAGATTTGAACCGGTGACTTGGGACACCATAAATTATACCAAGTGGCGACTCTGAATTTCAAATAAATAATCCTGTTTCGATTCTCACTTAAATTGGAAAAACTCCCTTATACACCCCTCTTCCGAGGGTGTAGTGAAAAAGAAGGTGTGACAGCTCTGGCGACTCTGCTGGGGATAAGAACCTAGAACTTCTGGTTCAGGGTTCAGAATTCGAGCTTAGATGAATTGTTATATTTGGCTCTATTTATTATCTGATTTTATTACATGTTTGGGCCTAATGTGCTAAATGTTGCTTTTACCGCTTTGATATTATCTGAACTGTATATAAACCTACGAAACCCCTCTCTTCTCTCACCCGACGAGTGCACGTTGGTCATGACTTCTTTCTGTTAGTGTCATATCCCAAATAGAACGTGGCTCGGACAAGTTGCAAAGCCGGATGATATTTTGGTTACCGGTACGCAGCCCCCCATCGGCTCGAGTTGTCCGCTTGGGTAAGCCAAGTCTAGAACAATATACCTAGGTTTTTAGCTTAGAATAACTCAGTCTCATGCCGGATCCTTAGTAGGAACGTTTGTTTGTATCATGTGCAATTGACTTTGGGGACTCAACACATGGGTTGAGTCCGTCTAGGACAGGTGCACCCAAATTAAAAGACCATCTTGATACATCTTACGTGCTACTTGCGTATCTGTCTATTACGGCTTGCATGCTAACTAGTTTCTAGAATAAGGAAAGAAAATGAAAAAAAATGAAAATCGAAAAAAAAAAAAAAAGAAAAGAAAGTGAGAGATCGGTATTTGAATTACCCTGAAATTCTGTTGAAATTTTGAAGAAATAAAAAGAAAAGATGTTTCAAAATAAGTCATATTTTCTTTTGTTCCGTCAAAACTGGGCGAACTACACGGGTCTGATTCTTACCGGATGTGATATACGTAGGCAAACCTCAACGGTTCCGGCCCATAATTTTTAAAAAATCCAAAAATATTTTCCTTTACTTCCTCTCTAGAAAATTCTTTTTTTGAGACCCCAATTTTCAAAAATCCCGAATAAAAATTTTTAAAATCAAAAATATTTTCTACCTTATTTTTAGAAGTCTTTTTCCCAAATATTCAAAAAAAAATCAAAAATCCAAAAAAATACTTTTCTTTCTTCTTTAGAAGTTTTCTTTTCAAAAATTTCAAAACAAAAAATCAAAAAATCCAAAAATATTTTCATTCTCTTTTCGAAAATTGAAAAGAAAATTCGAAATTCAAAAATATTTTCTTTTTTCTTTAGAAGTATTTCTTTCATAAATTCAAAATAAAAGTCCAAAAATATTTTCTTTCTTCTTTAGAAGTTTTTCTTTCGAAATTCGGAAGAAAAAAAATCGAAATCCAAAAAATATTTTCTTTTTTCTTTATAAGTCTTTCTTCGGAAATAAAAAAAGAGTTAGTTTATTTACTTTATTCTTAATCTTCCCGAACTACGCAAGATCTGATTCATGTTCCCACATGATACGTAGGCAACCCACAATAGGTTCGATCAACCATTGAAAAAAAATGAAAAACAAAATGAAAAATATTGATAATAATAAGGACCGACTGAGTCCATTCTAACATTTTTTTTTGAATTGTGAAGAAAGTTGAGGTTGTCGGTTTGTGGTAAGCTGGAAACACAAGATCCAAGGAAAAATGATAACTGACATCGAAACTGTTACAAGTTCTCAAGAGACTCAGGGTCAGAGGGTTCAACAAGAGTCTACTGTGTTTGAGAAAAATAGAATGCTGAAACAGAAAATAACCGAAAGGTGTCAAGCATGGGCCAGTGGTCAAGGACAACCTCGTCATGGGTCACAATTTGCTACACAACAAGAGTAGTACCACTCTCTTGAGTACCACTTGTACTCGTTTGATCTTCCTACAAACATTGAGAAGCCTGCCTGAAAGATGGTACAAGAAAAAATGACCCAAAGAGTGAAGAACTTAGAACAACGGTTGAAAAACATGCAAGGGTTGGCAGGTCAAAAGAGTGTTGCCTTCAAAGATCTATGTATGTTCCCCGATGTCCACTTACCGCCTGGTTTCAAGACTCCCAAATTTGAAAAGTATGGTGGATATGGAGATCCCATAGCTCACCTGAAAAGGTATTGCAATCAACTAAGAGGTGTGGGAAGAAATGAAGAATTGTTGATGGCTTATTATGGGGAAAGCCTTACAGGAATAGCCTCCGAATGGTTTATGGATCAAGACACGTCTCGCTGGTATGTATGGGATGACATGGCACATTCCTTTGTCAAACAGTTACAATACAACATCGACATCGCCCCAGACCGTATTTTCTTTTTCAAACCTGAAGAAGAAATAACTGAAAGTTTCATGGAATATGCCATCAAATGGAGAGAACAAGCAGCCAGAGTTAAGACACCCATGGACGGCCATGAGCTAATCACTGTCTTTCTTCAAGCTCTAGAGGCAGATTATTTTCAAAATATGATGTCCGTAGTGGGTAAATCCTTCTCGGAAGCAATCAAAATGGGGGAAATGGTTGAGAATGATTTTAAGACAGGCAAAATTATAAGTAAAGCAGTTCTCAAAGCCGCAACTCAGGCTGTCCAGATTAAATCTGATAATTTTAGTGACTCGAATGAGAAGGTTGAAGAAATCATGTTGACATTAGGGTCGAGAAGATGTCCTAAGAGAGCGTCTCGAAGTTATGACCAACCTCGTCTGTATTCTGATAACTCCCCTGAGCATTACTATCCCCCTCAGAACTCACAACACTCTGTCGTTCCACCTCAGTATGTTGCCCAGCCAACCAAAGCACCCCAGAAGGCGAGCACGAGCATCACAAAATCTCGACTAGCCTCCATAAAATTTTCAAGTGCCCTATAACCCACATCCCTGCCAAACATTGAAAGATAATTTTACATCAATAGGAGAGTCCTATGCAAGCTTATTTGAGAAGTTAAAGAATCATGACATGATTGCACCCATTCCTCCAAATCGTGTGGACCCACGTGTAAGAAGCTTGGACCCTTCTAAAAGGTGTGAATACCATTCTAATGCCCAGGGGCACAACTGAAGGTAATGATGTTGAAATTGGAGAAGGCTCTGTTGATTCTGATGAGCAAATTTGTAGCTAAATGCCAAGCCTAACAATTGAAAAGTCATTCCCTCCGCACTAGGAAGGAATCTTGGTAGCTTGTTTTGATGTTTTTTCTATTATCTGGGTTATTTCAAGGTTGTGATCCAGGTTTTATTTGCTTTATTGAGTCAACCCCTTCTATCCCTCCATTCTGTTTGTGTGAGTCTTGTCTGTCTATTCTGTTGCTATTTTCATTATTCAGGTTATTTTAGGGTTGTAACTCGTATTTTAGGTTGCTTGATTAGTTGTAAAACTCTTTCATTCTTTACTCAATAAAATAGAGTTTGTCCTTTTGTGTCATTCTGTTCTTAGTTCTTTTCCAGCTAGTTTTAATGACATGACATGCATGCGGAATTTTTGGCCAGATCTTAGAAAATTGATTTAAGCTTGAATTAGACAACTGAGAAAAAGATACTTTTGAGGATGAATAAAAAGTTGGAATACTTTGGAACTAAGGTCGAGCAAAATTCACTTTCAAATCATTGTGAAGATCGGGCTTGAGGATGTTTAATCAATTGAAGTTTGTTGGAAAGTTTGTCACTAAGGGATGAAAAATGTCTTGTGACCATGGCACACCAAGAAGACAAACATGTTTGTCAATGCTGTGATCGCGAAAAGATACCATGTTTGACGTTCTCGAGGTTGGGAGGCCCTTTTTCTGCTACCCAAACACTTTATATCCTTCGCTACCCCTTTTGAGCCTGTGTTATTTTCTTTGATTACCCTCTTTTGGAATCAAGTTTAGAGTCAAAAAAAATCCATGTCCCAAGAGTACAAACTGGGGCAATTCTTAGAAAGTTCAAAGAAAAAAAAAAAGAGAATTGTCAAAGGTTCATGCCCTAAAAAATAGAAGCTGGGGCAAACAGAAAAAAAGAAAAAAAAGAAAAAAAAAGGAAAAAGGAAAATAGAAAATAGAAAGAAAGACGAAATATAGTTTAGGTCTGATGTTTGAAATACGTTAGACCTTATTCCTTTAAAATAAGGATATGTAGGCAGCCTCATGGTTCGTTCCAACCAAATAAGAATTTAGAAGAAAAAGAAAAAAATAGAAAAAACAGAAAAATCCAAAAATCCCCAGGATCTGAAACTGGGGCAAAGATTTTATTTCATTTTTGAAAGAGTCGATTCTAAGAGTTGTAAGTCTACAACCCCTCATTTTGAGTGTATTTTGAGCCTTCATGCCGACCTTTCTTTCCAACCCTATCCAAAATCCTTCCAAATAAAGACCTCCCGATATGCCTTCAAGAATGCCAAGAGATGCATGCAATGAGCAACAGTTGTCACACAACGTAGAACATCGTCGAGATGCTCACAAAAAGAGAGAAAGAAAAAGAAAAATTGAGAGAGTCTTATTAGTGAAAACCCCTACGGGCACTGTAAGGCGACGGTAAGCAGAGATGAATAAATGAGAGAGACTTGTTGCTGAAAACCGTTCGGGCACTACTTGTCAAAAATGAGTCGTGAAGCTGATGCGAAGAATTGGCATAAACAAGCCCGACTTCAAAGGTCATAAGAATGGTGAAAGGGAAGATTGGATTAGTTTGGTAGATCAGCCGTTAAGTCCAAAATGCATGTCATGATCGTTAAGGCTAGTTATTAAAAAAAAGAAAAAAAAAAAGAACTCTTCCTTCTGTCCTTCCGGCAAGGGCATTTCTTGTTAATACTTGTTTTTTTTTGCACCATTCTGTCCTTCACTCTGAGTCAGTCCTTGTCATAATAAGCAAGAAAAGATTTTAAAATCTGCTACCAGCTTTTCAGTTGCACAAAGTAAATTTAGCCAGCACACTCAATTGTTACAGTTAACATGCCTTGAGGATTCATGCAAAAGCTCCTCCCTCCAAGACTATTGTCAGCTTACTTGGTGCAAACAAAGATAACTAGTGATTCTCTCTTACAGACAAATTGCTCAAAAAGCAGGAATCAATCAAGATATCGGAAAAGGTCACTTAAGCAAAGATCCCTGGTTGGGATAAGGCTGTTTGAGCTACAAATACAAATGGTAATGGGTGTGAAACAATCAGAGTTGGTGTAGAACAAAAGTCTTTTGAGACCGACTCAAGTTGATTGAGCAGAAGCCAAGTTGCCCAAGACTCAAGGCCACAAACCAACCACCATTTTCAAAACTGATAAATTTTTCTTTGTATGAAACAGGAACAAAACGGTGCAAGAAAAGTGATTCAAAAAGAGAAAAAATGAAAAAGAAAAAAAAAAGAAAAAAAAAAGAAAAAGGAAAGACGATAGGAGTCGACAAAGGGAAGTTTCTCAAATTTTTGACTTTATTTGTCTTGCTATTGTGCATAAAATCTTGCCATTTATCTTCACATTTTTCCTCCTAGGATAAAAAGTCCTAGTCTGATGGATTTTTCTCCCAATCGAAATCCTAGTCTGATGAACTTTCTCCTAGGATAGAAATCTTAGTCTGATGAATCTTTCTCCTAAGGTATCAAAAAAAAACCTAGTCTAATGAACCTTCTCCTAATATAGAAGACCTAGTCTGATGAACTTTCTCATAGGATATATGTCTTAGTCTGATGAATTATTCTCCTAAGATAGAAAACCTAGTCTGATGAATCTTCTCCTAGGATCAGGATCTTAGTCTGATGAATTTTTCTCCTAAGATAGAAAACCTAGTCTGATGAATTTTCTCCTAGGGTAAACGTCTTAGTCCGATGAATCTTTATCCTAAGATACACAAAAAAACAAACAAAAAAAAGGACCTAGTCTGATGAATTTTCTCATAGGATTAACGTCTTAATCTGATGAATCTTTCTCCTGAGATAGAAAACCTAGTCTTACGAATTTTCTCCTAGGATATTTTGAAAAAAAAAAAAAGAAAAAAGAGAAGAGGAAGTTTCGATTTGAAAAAAATCGGTCAATTTTTAGTTTTCTTAAGATTATCAATGTTTAGTTTTCCTGAAATCAGGGGGGCCCGCCTGGAGAATAGGGTGAGTTTTTACTTTAGTCAAGCTTAGTTTATAGTTTTCCTAGTCTAGTCTTTAGTTTACTCTCATCATTGCATCAATAGTACAAGTGGTTTACAATTTTGCTAACAACTCACAAATCTTCCTAGTGCAAACTGGGGCAGAAAAAATTTATTTCGTTTTGTCTGCTTTGTTGTAATCAGGCGCCCACCTGGAGAACAAAGGAAGACAATTCAAGTTTCAAGGGAAAACAGTTTCGAAGGAAGACTCAAGTTTTTAGGGCAAGCAGTTTCGAAGGAAGACAATTCAAGTTTCGAGGGAAAATGGTTCAAGGTGCAAAGGAAAACAGTGTCAAGTAACAAGAGAAGACGATTCAAGTTCAACAATCAGACGCCCGCCTGGAAAATAAGAGAATTCAATTCAGAATGCAATTCAGGTCAGCAACAAAAGAAGCTCGCGTCAAGAATGTGAGTCAGCAGTCCAAGATGATCAACAGAAGTTAGTCACAATCCAAAATAAAAAGAAGAAAAAACAAAAAGAAAGACAAGAAGTGAAAAATGCAAAAGTTAATGAAAGATGTGAGCTGCTCAAGATAGGGCTGAGGTCACAAGCTCTGCATGTCTCGTTTTGGTCTGAAAGGCTGAAGAAGAAGAAGAACGAACTAGCGCCTGCAACTAGCAAGCGTCTAGGTTCAAATCCAAAGTCTGTATGAAGAACCATTCAAAACTCAAGATCAAGCTTCAGAAGACTTACAGATAGGAATCTTGTAACTCGTAGTTGGCAGGCTTAGCTAGACTTTTCCATTTCTTGATTTTTTGATGTAATAAAGGGACTGCAGACCGGAACCTCGGCGGAACGGCACCTCGACCGGCTCTTCACCTCGGCATACTCCATCATCTCACTCACTTCTGAACTACACGTGGCCTGATTCCTTTATAGCAATGGATATGTAGGCAGCTCAGATACCAGGGCTCGGTCACATTCTCCTTTCTTTTAGCTTTTGGTCTCTTTAAATAAGGGTCGGGTCAAAAAACCTGTCTAGTCGTTCTTTGCCTGAAAATACTTCGTATTTCCAGTCAAAGAGGGGCAGCTGTAGACATGTAATTTTTGACCCCTCCCGAAATTTTACACATTTGAGTGTTTAGATGTTTATTTTAGGTTTAATATTGATATTTTAACTTTTAGTTCAACTTCTTTGCTTTATTTTATTTTTTAAAAAAACTACAAAAAAATATAATAATATTTTCTTTATTTTAGGTTATTAGTATTTTTTGTTTAGTTAGTATTTTAATTTGAAGTAATTGGAACTTTGTTTCTATTTGGATTTAGTAGTATCAAATTTTAGTTTTGTTACTTATTATCTTTTAAAAGAAAAAAGAGAAGAGAGAAAAGAATCCAAAAAAAAGCGAAAAGGGAAAATCAAGAAAGGAGGAAATCGCACACTTCGTCTTCATTTTAGTATAAAGTCACATACACATTCTTCACATTTATTTAGTATTTAAGAAACAAAAGAATTTGATTATTAATAAAAGAAGAGTCTTTCCATTCTTTAAATGTGGACCCCTCCCCACTAGTGGACAAAAATAGGTTAACAACTCTCATGCACAATCCAATTTTAAAATAACACACACACGCCACATGCCAGAAAAAAAACAAGAAATATTCTTTTAAGTAGGGACCACACACATTCTTATCTGGATGGCTTTTTCTTGGCCAACATTGTTGCATATATACACATACACGCTGATATATAGAGAGGAACGGGGAAAAGGGGGCTGGAGAGGAAAAACGAAAAGAAGGGGAGGTGAGGGAACGAAAAAACCTGAGGGGCACACAAAAAAAAACAGAGCTATCTTCTTCCTCACGAAGAATCGACCAAATTCATCAACAAAAAAAAAAAAAGCTTCACTTGTTTTCAGCTATCCTCTTCCTTTCCCAAGCATTAAAGCACAAAGTTTCAACACCATGTAAATCTTCCATAGCCTATTGCATCCATCAATGAAAGAGACTCCATTGCTTCACCATTAAACCATCACAAATCAGCCCCGAAATCACCATACACTTCGTGTAAATCACTTGAAGCCATCTTAAATTCATGTGAAACTTCGTTCTAGAGTTCCGGCGAAAACAGAGGTGAGTGAACGAGCAGTTGCTGGTTATTTGCGAGTCGAGCCGACGAGCTTTCCATTAGCAGATCCGAGGTGCCGATTCGAGCCCGTTGAGTGAAGGCGAGGTTCAGCGGAGTCGTCATTTTCCGTTCGAGGTTTCTGATTGCTAGTCCGGTCAACAGTAGCTCATCCTACTGGTGTGAAGGTTCACTTTGAGGTTATTTTCTTTCGCTTTGGTGTAATTCTATATCTATGATTGCATACTTCTGTTCTTTGTGAAATTTATGTGAATAAAGTATGTTTTCTTATACTTCCTCCGTTTCAATTTATGTGAACCTATTTTCTTTTTGGTCCGTGCCAAAAAGAATGACCCCTTTCCTTATTTGGAAATAATTTACCTTTATGCAATGATTTATAGCCACACAAAATATATGTGCCTCATTTTACACCACAAGTTGAAAAGTCTTCTCTCTTTTTTTAAACTTCGTGCCCAGTCAAATGGGTTCACATATATTTAAACGAAGGGAGTAATTTATTTTATTCAGGTGTTGAGCTTCCTTATTGTTTTAGTTATCAAATAGCTTACTCACATAATCATCTCGTTTTATCTCAAAGTTACATGTTAAAAATATTAGTAGTATGGTTCATAATCTTTTTAAGTTACTTTAGGTCTGTGATACTGATTTAGATGAATTAATTTCATTGGCCGTGATTTGTAAAATAACATGTTGTGAGAGAAAACTTGGAAAGCACAACGAATTTGTGAGGCCTTTGGTTTGTGTGCACCCAACGTGACATGGATTGTAATGTATGAAGAAATTTCTTCACATGCCATATGCTCGAACGCATTTACTCTTCTGCTGATGTGGTGGAGGTTTGATCTAACGTTTGCGTTCACATCTTTTCTCTGTAGGGATTGGTTCCACGACTTGCTGGTGGATTGACGCCAATTACCTCCATATCTTGGCCTAGTAGTCTAACGATCTAAGCCGCCATTTTCACAGCAAATTTTCATTATTCATGAACCACACTTCTTAATCTCAAATCCCTTAAATAGTGCGTAGTTGCTTTAGGCGCGTTATTTTAAAAAATTAATTTCCTAAATTCGGGTGCGCATTTATGTGACCCAAATCCAAATCTTAACAATGTTAGAGGAAATATGTCGAGAGCCACGAGTGCATTTATGTGACGGGGTTCAAGACGTATTTTAAATGACGTTGCAATTTTCCTCAGAAATAATTAAACAAAGCGGTTAAAATTAAAATTGAACCATAGGCTAAAACATGTATTAAAATCAGATAGTAGGTCAATAATAACAGTTGAGCGATCGTGCTAGAACCACGGAACTCGGAAATGTCTAACACCTTCTCCCGGGTTAACAGAATTCCTTACCCGGATTTCTGTATTCGCGAACTGAATAACAGAGTCAATCTTTTCCTCGACTCGGGATTTGAACCGGTGACTTGGGACACCATAAATTATCCCAAGTGGCGACTCTGAATTTCAAATAAATAATCTTGTTTCGATTGTCACTTAAATTGGAAAAACTCCCTTATACACCCCTCTTCCAAGGGTGTAGTGAAAAAAGAGGTGTAACAACTACTGAGTTTTGTTGTTGTTGTATAATTCTTATAATGAGATCAATATTACTACGTACTATATTTTAGTTGTCCTTCCAGGGGTTAGGGTAAGACTGCGTACATCTTACCCTCCCCAGATCTCACACTACTGAGTTTTGTTGTTGTTGTGCTATATTTTAGCTCCCTAAACAAGCATTAATATTTTATCGGAGGACAACAGTACACGCGGAAATGTGTTAGGCTTTACAGTATTGTTGAGCTGATTAATTATTTATTTGACCATTATTAGGCAAGAAAATATGTCCAAGGTAGTTAGTTGAACAAAATTGAAAGGTTCAATTATCAATTAACTGTCCTATAGGAGAAACTAATTAGGTATGCCCGTGCTAAAGTACGGGCCCAATAACAACTTTGGTTTTTGAATTACATTAGAATGACCAATACTTTCTGCTTCTGTGCTATTGGAAACTTCATTTCTACTGCGTTAGGTAAAGATTAGAACAAAAACAAAAAAAATACTATGATTAATTATTAATAATATACAAACATAACAAAACTGAATACTATAGATTAATATTAATAACATAAAAAGTTCACAAAACATTTAATTCAAGAGTAGGGTTGAGCAGTTCTTGCTAAAAATATTTCTCTTCATATGCAATTTCTCCCATCCATTATCTGCAAGTAATTATATAGTTGAGGATTCATTTTGTATTTCCTTTTCAGGTATTGTTGTCACTTGCTTCAGCTATTTACACCACTGCAACCAAGAGGAAAAAGCAAAGAAATATATCATATTTTTTTGCTTTTGTTCCTAATATAACACTTATTGATTACTGAAGGGTACCCAAGGTTGGTTCAATATGAAAGTTGAAACAGTAAAAACTAAAAGGAGGGAAGAATCCCAATTTTATACAGAATCTTACAGAACATTGTTCATTTAACTTCAAGTAAAAAAAATTAGATGACTGTTGTCTTTAGAGTTTCTGGCAGAGGCGGATTTACAGTATAAAATATGGTTCACGTGAACCCGTGGTCATCGGGTTAAAGTATTGATATGATATACATAATTTGGCAAAAATAAGTATATATATTTGATGGAACTCATGGTCAAAAGAAATGAAGTGGTTCATTGGTTTTGATTTCTTATTTCCTATAGCCTTAAGGGTCAGGGATCAAATCCCCAACCAACTTTTTTGTTTAATTTGTTTTAGGTTTCTGGAGCAAAGGTAACATATGTAACATAAGGTGTAATCTCTTCTTCGCAGGTTCACATGTACCAAACAACCATTGTGCAATGCTCAAAGCTAATGACTTTGGGTGGAGCATTTTCTACTATTCCAACTTATAGATAATTCAGAGTTTAAGAAACAGAAAGTTTATATCATTTTATTACATAAGATAGGTCTTCAACTTCTACTGCAAAATAGATTAGTTGAATTTCCTAGACACTGAAATATCAATAGCATTATGTGTGGCTGCTTCATCAAAATTAAAATTTCTCTAGCTCCTCTGAGCTCATCCAAATTAATGACATGAAGCCCAAACAACCAGCATAAACAGAAAATCGAGATAATTTTGTATGACTAATCAAAGAGTGACACTTGGAATAATTTGTCAAGCAAAGCAGTCTGAAAATGTCAAATGGGTGAAGTTAATTTTTCAAAAAACATTAATACATTATTTCAAAGCGCTAAATCTAAGCAATCTAAGAGCTAGTTTTACCGTATGACACATCATATAACAAGACAAAAAAGATAAGTTCCCAGTCTAGTACCGTCTTGTATAGCTACTTAACTCCCTTCCCTCAATAATCTAGAGTGCAGATATATATATATATATATATATATATATATATATATATATATATATATATATATATATCTAACCCAATGAAGTTCAACTTATTATACTTTCAAAAAGAAATCAAGAAGCAAAAAGATTAAAAATACTAAAATATTACTCACATTGACCATAGGCATGCAGAGGGCTGTAATTCTTGCACCGGCCAAGTAATTTGAGCAAATATTCGCCGTCGGTATCAAACAACTGGTCGTCGCCTTGCTGGAGAATAATCCAATCCAATTTTTTATTCAGAAATTTCACTCCAGTTCTTCAAATCCCTTTGAATCATTAAATTTACCTGACGCCATCGAAGATCAGTACTCGCACCTTCTTTTCTCGCAGTTCTTTCCACATCTGAATTGCATTTGGTCGAAAAATAAAGAACCCTCCGTCGGATTATTACGTGAAATAATTGGGACTCTGTTTTGTGTTACCCTTCTTGCCGAGAAAAGGGTTTGGTTGCGCATTCAGCGGATTTGGAAGCGCGTCCGGACATCTGATCCAGGTTCCATCTTTCTTGTGTTGTATTTGCGCACATCTCTGTTGCTTTGCCGGAAATTTTAATTGGATTGATTGCTTTTTTTATCTTTTCTACTAGTGTTTTAAGCTTAAGATTTTATCTATCCATTTTAATTCTGTGTTTGCATAGGGGTAGTTTCTTAGACGTGGTAGATTCATTGTTCTAGTGCCTGCTTGTGTTGTTGTTCTCCTAGTAGCTCCTTTGAGTTGTTTTTAGCTCTCGGGTTCGTAGCTTGTAGTCCTTCATTCTCGTTACTTGCTCTTGGTGATAGTGTTTACCTGATACCTTTTGCTTATAGTGGTGATAGTGAACGATGTGAGAGTAAGGTCATGTTCTCGGGTGGGGTCTAGGGGTGGGAAGGGGGTAAGAAAGCATAGAGTTGGGTCTTGGAACATTGGGACATTGACGGGGAAGTCTATAGAGTTATGTATCATTGAGACATTCAAGAATATTGTCAAACAACCTCAGTGCATCATTATTCAAATTGATACCCCATAAAATTTCATTATTAATAATTTGGTGAACCTAAAAAGGGAAAAATAGGGGGGAAAACTTAGCAGAACTGAAAAAATTAGAGTACGCATAGTATTTTTCGAGAATGACAGCCAATGGAAGCCCTGAAAAGCTTCGAAGAAATGTCTAATTTCAGTACCTTTTGGGGAAATTTACTATCCCTCACACAACGCAAAATCAATAGTAGCTTTACTTTCCAGTTAAAGGAGATAGTAAATAGAGAAATTCATCTGAATCACCAAATTAAGTGTACAATCTATTGCGATCTTCACTAAGGGAAGAAGAATTAATTTTGATTATCCAAAAAATTGAATCGTGCACCTATTTTCAAACCAAACCAATGTACAAATTGATACTATCATCACTATGCATGTAGAGATCCAACAGAAAAGCATTCAAAGGAGCACAAAAATTTACAAATTTCAATTAAAGTGCCATCATTAATAGCCGAGTGCGTTAAACAAAGAAAAAAATGCAGAAAACTCACTAATTGGAAGATAAAGAAATTACAACTAACTTGAAATCAACCGGAGAAATCTGAAAGAAAACGAATTAAATGTCTCTAGAGGAGCAATAGAAAGGAGGATCATAATTAGTTCTAACAGTAGGAGTTTCTAGATTACGTGTTAAAAAGGAAGAGATGAAGGAATAACCATGTATTCATTTAATGATATGGGCCCAACTTACGGTACACTTCACATTGAATTTAGTACAACTCCTCAAAGCTGTGTTCGTATCACCCCACTCCCATTTCTATATAATAGACTAGTTACGATTAGCCCGGGTAGTGCCCGGGCCCACCAACCATAATCAAGTGTAAAATTTTCTTTTTTCCCTCTATGTATATATGATTTATACATATTATATATTTATTCACTAAATATATAATTGGGTGGGTGGTTATATAATTAATTCTTTTTAATGGCTTAAATGTCCGTTACGTTCAAGCAAAATTTAAAAAAATTTGGTTCTTTCTTTTTTTAGACAAAAGCTAAACTTACTTAAAATTTAAATTGACTCAAACTTCAAATAATAATTATTCGTATCTCAAATATTCCCTATATGAAATTCTCATTAATTGATCATTCTCTGTACACAACTTTAGAATGAAAGCTCGCAATAATACAATCAAACATTATCATAAACTCATAAGTGTTGCTAATATTTAGTTTTCTTTTTTTCTTTTCTTATTCAAATACTTTTGTCTTGCTATTTTACTTAAATATAGATTATAGAGTAAAATAATTTTGGCATAATATATACTTTGCCCCTTCAAATTGTATGCAAATTCCTTTGAGACATCGCAGTTTTACATGCAATATTCTCACCAAACGCTTTTGAGTATGTTTGTTCCTTCAATTTATCGTGGCTATTGGCTTTAATAGCTTCTACCAACATTTTGACTTTGGAAGCAACGACTGTTGCAATTTTGTTAGTATTAGTTATTATTTTTTCACTTGATTTTTTATTTATTATTATCCATGAATAACAAATTCACGAGATCCCATTTATATATTCGTCAATAACAAATTCAAGAGACCACAATAATCCGACTATATTAAAACACAATAGCATTGTCTTCTTCTAAACAATTCTCATCTAATACATGAACTGAAATTGGCTTCGTATTTAGCCAACTTAAAACAAAAGGTGTACTCCTTTCATTCCAATTTATGTGAACCTATTTCCTTTTTGGTTTGCTTCAAAAGGATAACTCCTTTCTAACTTTTAAAAACAATTTAGCTTAAACTTACAATTCTACCATTAATGAGAAGCTTTTATAACCACACAAATACTCTGGACCCCTTTTTGACTTGTTTAGGACCACAAATTTCAAAAGTCTTCATTTTTTCTTAAACGATCTTAGTTACAATTGTGAAAGATAAGTTGCTTTAATTGTATTTCGAAGCTTTTAAAAGTTTATAAAACAAAAACTACTCTTTTTTGAATTGCAGTGAAACTACCTCGCCAATTAAATTAATTTGAATTTGAAAAATGACTTTGAGCTAATAAATTTTAAGCATATCACTTAAGATTGAATAATGATTTTTTTATGAAACATTGTATAGCTTATATAGAGATAGCTTATATAAGCCATAAAAAAAAAAAAAACTTTGAGGGTCTAATTTGTGCAGATATTGGCAGAGAATTTTTGTAGGAATATGCTTCAGTTAATTCCTACATGCCTTAAATGATTTTAAAAAAAACATAATATAGAATCTAACAACTATTAAATCTTAAGTTGATCTTCAAGAAAGTCAAGCTCTACGATTAAATTATAAAATTTCATGTATCAACTCTTTGAGTTAATCAAATGTAACTCTTTTGTCGAGTAAGCTTTCAACTTTTTATCCTTGTGTTTGTTCCCGTTTGACTGTAGATTTTGACTTTATTTTTTCAAAATAAAATTGAAAATATTGTTTGTTTATGAAAAATGATCATGTTATGGGAAAAAAAATTCAAAAAATTTCAAGTTCCCAAAAACTGATTTAGAGTAGTTTTGGATGAAATTTTTTTTCCACTAACAAAACTTCAATTTTTCTTAAAATAAAATGCATGTCCAAACACAACTTCAACTTTCAAAATTATTTTTCAACAAACTTCAAAAAAAAAAAATCGAATTTCAATCAAATCTATGCGTGAATGCTAGCTTTATCCCATCAGATATCCTTACACTGCCTTTTGGTAAATATAGCCAAGGTTGAGGGCTTGTAGATACCCGAAAAACGTGATGATGTCATGTATTACACAGAGCCCACATCACCACAAATTAAACTCTTTTTGAGAAATTATTATTCTTTACAGGACTACGTATTAATTGAACAAGTGGACGCTAAGGGACCCACCATAATTGCAATTTAGCAGGAACATGCAGCGATCTTTGCAGCTATTGATAATGTCCATGTAATAAAGTACCATGTACATCACTGATCACGCCCAACTATGCCGTATAAAAAGGATAATGCGGACGTTGCAAATATAACCTGAGTATTCTGCCCAGAGTCGAATTCACAGATAATTAACCTATCAATCACTATCTTTAGACCTACTAAACTCTTGAGAACCAATTTCCCCAAACGTTTGAATCACAGTTAATGGTGTCTTCAATGACTAAAATTGCAAGTAAATAAACAGTTGTAAACTAAGGATGCTAAGGTTGTAAACAATAATGAGAAAACGTTAAGGTAATGACTTCCCTATTGATGGAATCCCTTCTGTTTATGCTTCATACAAATTGACCAACACTTCTCTATCAACCATGAACGCTCATCTTACCGTAAATCTCTCCCGAGTAATCACAGTAATATACTCAATGCACTCTCCCGAGGTACACTAGCTAGCTCTAATTAACACGGTTCACTTTAGATTGCACTCAAGGCTTCGTTATCCCTAATCCCGCCTTTAAACCCGCAGTTATAGATCCCTCTTATACTTTGGGAGTGGTGTTGTTCAACAATAACCTAAATATGCACTCTCTCCCGAGTTATGCACACTAAATAAGCACAGTTAATTGAGGATCATGTCAATTAACTACACCATACACAAAGTTGAACAAATAAAGATTGAGACTAGCAATTTGTATTCACATAAACAAGAAAGTCATCCCCCAATAGGTTCCATCAAAACCTTAGACAAAGGATTTAGCTACTCATAACTATGTGTAAACAAACTAAAACAATATTCATCATAAAACTTGCAAGAAAAATAAAGAAAAGAAGAAAGATGTTTTGGGTGATCTCTCACAATTGTTCTTCTTGCCAAAATACTCTCTAAAACAATACATGCCTCTCTTGGGCGGAGTCTAGTGTTTAAAATAGGGTTTTGGACCAAAAATCCCGTGTTTTGCACTTTAGTCCCTGAAGTTCTCCGCCTCCGCCGCGGTTCTGCCGCGGTCGCGGCCAAGCTTGCTCTCTGATTCTCACTTTGTCTGCATCCCTCTCTACCGCGGTTCTGCCGCAGTTGCGGTGGAACTGCGGCAGTACTCTTTCAGTTCTGACTGAGCTGTTTCGCGTGGTTTACTTGACGGAATTTTACGATCGGCCTCTTTTTCTCCATATTTGATCCCAAAAGTACTCCATAGCCTTCTCTGGTCGTATATAACCTGCAAAGCATGAAAAACACTAATAAGAGCATTTTGTTATCACTTTTATCATCCAAACTATACAATAAGGTGGTTATTTAGGGCCGGATTATAGTTAAATTCACCTATTATCAACACCCCACACTTAAACCTTTGCTCGTCCTCGAGCAAGTTACACAACACTTCTAGGCCTAATCGTTCGATGCATTACCCAATTTTTATGCCACACCCTCCATTATGAAGGAACAACCTAAGCAGTGCAACAGTCACGCCTCAGATGAAGACTCTAACACCATGACACACTCATGCTCACTCTAGTTACTCTAATAGAGGTGAAAACTCACTTTTTCTTCCTGAGTCACATGCCCTCACATCATAATTCTGAGAGAAGTTCCACACACATAAAATTCAAGCAACAAGGAACCAAAGATAGGAAGAATTCACTCATTCTCAGCAAAGAGCATTCACATGCCACACAGAGACACCATAAGCTTGCCCCTAGTGTAGTACTCTACTAATCGAGCTATTCAGTCAAAGATCAAGAGGTCTTTATTTGGTTGTAATGTAGGCTAAGGGATGGGTAGGATATATTTGAATATAATGACTAACCTCCCTAAGTACTTTTACTACACACTTCCTTTTATTTCAATTTCCATGATCAACCCACTCGTTCTTCCACATTTTAGTTCATAGGGGCCCCCACTTTTCTTTAGGTGCAACTGTTTTTTTTTAAAAAAAAATCCATTGCACCATTCAAGTATTTCTTTCCTGATTCCCCTTTTTTCCTACTTCCTTACCACCCCAGACTTTGACTTTTGTATGTTCTTTAGTAATTCAAGTGCTTCTAGGAGGTACAGGGTCAAACAGTCAAACTATTCAAACACAGGGATATAGGTCATTATAGATTTATCAAAGAACAGACTTCAGGCTCAAAGGGGTTAACTATGACAATATATACAGGTGGATTCACAAATATACAGGCTACACAAAAAAATGCCTTAATCATCTCTAAAACCAAACAACTTCTATTTCGCTTTGCAAACACACAAGGTAAGTTCTAGGTATCATATGCAAGCATAGAATACAAGTAATAGCTCACACACACTTGGCATGTAACTTATTCCGAATCAGTTTATCAACACACTCATACGAGCGTTCAAGCAAGACAGGATGAGCAAAATTAAGGGATAGATTTAAGAGTCTACAAACGAGCCTAGACGTCGCACCCTCATGTTCGTTTTTGTTATTCTCAGGTGTGTACATCAAGGGTCGCATTCTATCCTTCACCCATTTTGGTCCTAAAACTACAAACGAAAAAATTTACCTAACCCGGTTCAAGAAAAGCCCTTGGAAAAGAACCGTGGTCAAAAGAAAAACCAAGGAAAAATTACTACACTACCTAAAAAAGAAAAAAGAAAAGAAAATAAAGAAACTATATGGACTACTTCCCTCAAGAGTACTGTCCAAGTGGTCCGTCCTCAGGAAGAGTCCTCTACATTTTTTTTAATTCTTTTTTTTGTTTTTTTTTGTTTTTTTGAACATCCGACTTTGACCCTCAAAAGACCTGTCGACAAGTTTCCATCGTTGGGCCAAGTCAGTTACTTCTAATTTGAGTACAGTCCATTATACACAACAACACCAATCAAATACTACAATATGAAAATACGGTGCTGGGGTAAGAAGACTTCCTTGAGCCTCAATTAGAGTCGGAGACGGTGCTGGGGTCCACATGGCAAGCTCTCCCCAAAGCACGGAACCAGGACATAAACCGGCTCTCAGACCTGGCCTGCCGCTGAGACATGGCATCCATAAGCGTGTGTAGGCCCTCCACTGAGGTGCGAAGATCCGCGACCTCTTCCTCCATAGTACGCAACATAGGCTGGGTGGACTGTGATCTGGATAAGCCTACCCCAGCATGGGGGCGCCGAGAGGGTCCGGCACTGTCATAAGATCTCCTGGATGGTGCCATGGGAACCGGGTCATCATCCTCATCATCGATCTGAATGGTGGTACGTGCACTCCTTCCCACTCTGATGCCCGAAGCTCTGAAATCTGCTTTAGGGGGCAACTCTCCATCAGTAGGATGGGTGGGGACATTCTTCAGCAGGCACAATGTAGTCACCAGGTAGGGGAAATAGAATCCTTTTGACCTCAGCGGGGACCGTATGATCATTTCATCACCAATAAGTCTTGCCGCATCAAAATCTTTCTTTGTGACGAAGCACCACGTCAAGAGGGCTCTTTGGAAGTTCACGTCAGTCGTGTTGCCTGAGGGCAAGAACTGGCTGCAAATGACAGTGAGCCAACACTTAGCCAAATAGGTGAATGAATTGGAGTTCAGGGTGATATGGTCACGAATCCAGATTGGTTGCCCCCCTGTGCAGAGTGCATCAGTCATAATATCCCAAGTGACTCCTGGTGCGTCCTGGTAATAGTCGACGTCACCAGTAAACCGGGGCAGCCGCAACACCTATTGAATAGTATCAACTGAGGCATCTACCTATATGCCCCGCACAGTCACCTCCCACAACGTATGTGATGGGCAGTTCGTGTAGAACTCTCTGACAAGCATCCTGTTCACCGTTACAGGTTCATCAAATAAGAACTCCATTTTCCTCAGAGGTACATCTCCTCCTTTTCTGCACGGAGGGCCGCCCTGTCAATCGGAATCTCAGGGATGAAGCTCTTTGAGGCCTTGGCATGAAAGTCGTCCTCTGCCAATTCTGATTCGAACCTTGAGGCATCATATGTAGGCTGTTGGGACGTGCCTGCCGATCTCTTTTGCTTCTTACGAGCCATATGACCTGCAAAGAATACAAAAGAACCATCAAAGATATCCTACATGGGTCAGCCGGATTGTTACTCAGACTTCACCACCCGATGGCATCAAATAATAACCCACATTTACTCCATTCATACACTATGCCAAACCCCCAACTAATGAGGTGTTCCAGGTTACCACCTCCATAATGGCCCCACAACTTTCTTACAAATCCTGGCATACAATACCCCACACTTACTCCCTCAAGTAATTCACGTTAAATATAACACCACCATTCACCAAATACAATACCACCACAACCTAGGATAGGCACAAAATGCCTCAAAATAGCACCACAAGCCCCAAATTTTCGGCCAAAAAGGGCCCTCCACCAAACTACACTGCAAAAATTATTTCTAGGCCTCCAAATCATCCAAGCAACCCCCACAATCGAAGTATAAGAAAAACCCAACCATTTTAGCACCAAACAAATTCACAAGAAGCAAATACAACAATAAAAACAGAGAAGAAGCAAAAATTGAAAGAAAATCTACACTAGTCCTACCTAGGGTTTAACTAAACTAGTTTAGACTATATTACACTAATTAGAAGAGGAAATATAATAAAAAAGAAGAGAACACTTACTTGATGAAGGTTGGAAGGGGTGGGTGGTGGTGTGGAAAAGATAACAATGGCTGTTTTTGGGGGTGAGAGAGGGGTTTGAGAGAGAAAGAGAAGAGAGGATTTGGGTTTTATTTTGGGAGGGGGGGTCATTTTGATTCTGAAGAGGGAGGGGTAATAATTGTTTTGGGGTGGGTGAAGGATTAGGTGAATTAGAAAAAGGGGGGTGAATTAAAAAAAAAAATTTGCATACCTGGGCCCGACGGGGTCTGCCGCGGTCGCGGTTGAACCGTGGTAGACGAAGTTCAGAGAGGGGTTCCCACCGCGGTTTGACCGCGGTCGCGGTGAACGAAGGTCAGAGGGGGTCTCTGACCGCGGTCGCGGTGGAACCGCGGTCTGGGCAGTTGTCTAATTTTATTTTATTTTATTTTTTTATTATTTCTTTATTTATATAATGTGTTACACTTACAACAATTTCGTGGGTTGCCTCCCACGCAGCGCCTGATTTAACGTCATGTCACGATGCAGGATGAGCGCATTTAAGGCTCGCTCGACCTCTGTGGGTCAGTCAGGTGCATCTCAGACACTTCCTTTTTCTCGCTCATGCCCACATATTGCTTCAATCTCTGACCATTGACTCTGAATGTACGAGAGTCATTCTCTGTGGCAATCTCAACAGCTCCTGAAGGGAAAACTTCAACTACTCGAAATGGTCCAGACCATTGTGACTTAAGTTTACCTGGGAACAGACGTAGTCTTGAGTTGTATAGCAGTACCATGTCCCCGGGTTTGAAATTTCTCTCAACAATGTTCTGGTCATGCAGCCTCTTCATTCTCTCCTTGTACAATTTTGTGCTCTCAAAAGCAAGATATCTGAACTCCTCAAGCTCATGCAATTCAGTGACTCTTGACGTGCCCGCAGCTTCCATGTCTAAGTTCAGTTGTTTCAATGCCCACCACGCTTTATGTTCAAGTTCCACTGGCAGGTGGCAGGACTTCCCAAACACCAACTTGTATGGTGACATACCAATTGGATTTTTGAAGGCAGTTCTGTAAGCCCAGAGTGCATCATCTAGCTTCCTCGCCCAATCAGTTCTTGTGGCGTTTATAGTTTTGGTTAACACACTCTTGATTTCTCTGTTGGACACTTCAACTTGTCCACTAGTCTGTGGGTGGTAAGGAGTAGCTACCTTGTGGCACACATCGTACTTAGCAAGCAACTTGACAAAGGCCCTGTTGCAGAAATGAGTGCCTCCATCACTGATAATTGCTCGTGGTATCCCAAAACGGGTGAATATGTTCTTCTTTAGAAATCCCACCACCACTTTTGCATCATTGGTGGGTAACGCCGCAGCTTCCACCCATTTGGACACATAGTCTACAGCAACAATAATGTACTTATTGCCATAGGAGCTGACGAAGGGACCCATGAAGTTAATCCCCCAAACGTCAAACACTTCCACCTCTTGAATTGGGTTCATGGGCATCTCGTGGCGTCGAGAGATGTTCTCGGTCCGCTGACATTCATTGTAGCCCTTCACCCATAGGTGAGCATCTTTAAACACTGTCGGCCAGAAGAATCCAAACTCTAGCACCTTTGCTGTTGTCCTAACCCCTCCAAAGTGTCCACCATACGCCGATGCATGACAAGCCTGCAAAACAGAAAATTGCTCTATCTCAGGGACGCATCTCCGAATCATATTATCAAGGCATATTCTAAACAGATAAGGTTCATCCCAGTAATACTGGCGGCTTTCACGAAAAAATCTTTTCCTTTGGACCGATGAAAGGTCGTGAGGAACTATACCACTGGCCAGGTAATTAGCAAAGTCTGCATACCATGGCGCTTCCTGATGAGTGGTGGCGAGCAGCTGCTCGTCTGGAAAAGTTTCCAGTATTTCCTCAACCTCAACTACATTTTTAGCTCCCTCAAGTCGTGATAGATGATCAGCGACTTGATTCTCAGTGCCCTTACGGTCACGAATCTCAAGATCGAACTCTTGCAATAGCAACACCCAACGAATCAGGCGTGGCATAGATTATTTATTTTCTATTAAGTACCTGAGAGCTGCATGGTCAGTATATACAATTACCTTGGACCCTATCAGGTAGGATCGGAACTTGTCAAACGCGAACACTACAGCCAACATCTCCTTTTCAGTCATAGTGTAGTTCAACTGGGCTCCACTCAGCGTTCTACTAGCATAGTAGATTGGGTGCATCAGTTTGTCTTTCTGCTGGCCCAACACTGCTCCCACTGCATAGTCACTGGCATTACACATTAGTTCGAATGGTTGCTCCCAGTTGGGGGCAACAATGATGGGTGTTGTGACCAGTCTCTTTTTCAACTCCTCAAATGCTACCCTGCAATCATCAGAAAACAAAAACGGGTGATCTTTTTCTAACAACTTACAGAGGGGGTTGGCGATTTTGGAGAGGTCTTTTATGAACCTCCGGTAAAAACCGGCATGTCCAAGGAAGCTTCTGATGGTTTTGACTGAAGTTGGTGGAGGCAGCTTTGCTATTACATCAACTTTCGCGCGATCCACCTCTATTCCCTTGTTTGACACCCGGTGCCCCAAGACTATGTCTTCTTGTACCATGAAATGGCACTTCTCCCAGTTCAGAACCAAGTTAGTCTTGATGCACCGTTTCAGCACACGCGTCAGATTTATCAGGCACTCATCAAATGAATTCCCCACCACTGAGAAGTCATCCATGAACACCTCCATTATGTCCTTAACCATGTCAGTGAATATGACCATCATGCACCATTGGAATGTGGCAGGTGTGTTGCATAGGCCAAAGGGCATCCGTCTAAAGGCATAAATGCCATACGGGCATGTGAAAGAGGTCTTCTCTCTTTCCTCCGGTGCAATGGAGATCTGATTGTACCCTGAGTACCCATCCAGAAAACAGAAGTGTGACCTCCCTGCCAATCTGTCCAACATCTGATCAATGAAGGGAAGTGGGAAGTGGTCTTTTCGGGTGGCTAGATTCAACTTTTGATAGTCCATACAAATTCTCCAACCTGTGACGGTTCTTGTTGAGATCAATTCATTGTTTTCATTTGTCACAACTGCCATGCCACCCTTTTTAGGAACACATTGCACTGGGCTCACCCAGCTGCTGTCAGAGATTGGGAAAATAATTCCCGCATCCAACCACTTTATCACCTCCTTCTTCACCATTTCCTTCATGTTGGGGTTCAGCCTCCTCTGATGTTCCCTAGAAGGTTTGTGCCCCTCTTCCAGCAGAATCTTGTGCATGCAGTAGGCAGGACTGATCCCCCTGATGTCTGCCATGGTCCACCCTATGGCAGTTTTGCACTCCTTTAGTACCTATAAAAGTTTTTGAACCTGCACATCTAACAAACTAGATGAGATAATAACAAGTAATGTGGAGTCAGGTCCCAGAAATTCATACCTGAGGTGGGCTGGCAATGGCTTTAACTCCAGCTTTGGAGGTTCTTCAATGGATGGCTTATCTGGAGGAGATTCTCTCTTTTCTAAGTGCAAGGGCTCAAACTCTAGATTTCTCTCCCAGAACCCTCTACCTTCCAATGCCAACACCCATTCCGCCAAATCCTCACCATTCACTTCATCCAAGTTCATCAAACATGCAGCAAGGGGGTCCTAAACTGTCAACACCTCATCATCAGACTCTACAATTACATCCACGGCATCAATAAGAGAGCAATTGGCGAACTCGTTTGGTCGCCTCATAGACTTCTGCACATTGAACGTTATTTCCTCATCATTGAGTCTCATTTTGAGCTCCCCAGTCTCACATTCAATCAGAGCTCTCCCCGTGGCCAAGAATGGTCTTCCTAAGATTATAGGAATCTCTTCATCCACTTTGCAATCCAAGATCACAAAATTTGTAAGGAACACAAATTTCCCCACCTGAATAAGCACATCATCAAGGATACCGAATGGACGCTTCACAGTCCTGTCGGCCAGCTGCAGCAACATGGAGGTGGGTCTAGCTCTCCCAATGCCCAACCTCTTATAGATAGCCAGGGGCATAAGATTAATGTTGGCCCCTAAATCACACAGCGCCTTAGCAAAGGCGAAATTCCTAATAGTGCATGGAATTGTAAAGCTACCTGGATCAAACAGCTTTTCAGCAATAGGTCTTGTCACCACTGCACTACAGGTCTGAGTAAGTGTAACCGTAGCCAAGTCTTGAAAATTAAATTTTCGGGACATCAAGTCCTTCATCATTTTTGTGTACCCAGGCATCTCCTTTAAAGCTTCAATCAGTGGAATATTTACCTGGATTTGTTCGAGCATTTCAAAGAACTTTTTATATTGCTCCTCCTTTTGATGCTTGGCCAGCCTCTGTGGAAAGGGTGCAGGAGGTCTCTTCTTCCCAATCACTTGGGACTTCTCTTTATCAGATTCTATTTCAACTACTGGCTCTTCAACTGGCTCAGCTACTTTCCCGGTCTCCTGCTGAATGTTCTTTTCTTCCTGAGCAGGCTGGACTGTCACTTCTGTCAGTATCGTAGACTCATCCAGCTCAATGGGCACTGGAATTAATGTTTCAACCTGTATAGTTTCTCGACCTCTCTCTTGTTCTACATCTAGATCCTCGCTATTACGGAGATTCACCGCCATCATCTGCTTTGGGCCCTGATCTTTTGGATTAATCTGGGTGTCTGCAGGTAATGTCCCCTAAGGACGATTGTTCAGAGACATTGAAATTTGGCCCAATTGCGCTTCAATATTTTTGATTGCTGCGTCATGTGCATCTACTCTTTCATTTATTTTTGCATTGGACCCAATAACCTGCTGCATCATTGCTTCAAGTCTCGGGAACCCATCTTCTTGCCTTCCACCATGTTGTTGCTGAGGTGGGGGATACCCTTGCTGCTGATTGTTGTACCCCTGTGGCCTTGATAAGGTGCCATATTGTTGGGAGGTCTCATACCTCCCATGTTTCCAGCGTTGTACTGTGGCTGAGGTGGTCTGTATGGCTGCTGAGTTTGCTAACCCTAGTTCTGATTGCCCTGTCTCTGGCCTCCAAAGTTTGACACATAGTTCATGTCCTCAGAGTGCTGATGATGATGATCATGTTCTGCATTCCAAGGATTACCAATTGGCTGACTAATGCAAGATGTACACAAGCCCCTATTGGTAGTATCTACAATGTGCACTTGCTGTTTCTGCCCTGATTCCTCCACCTTTTTGGTGAGTATGCTCATCTGTGTCAAAAGGGTCGCCACATTTTCAGCCATGGAATTTGATGGGTCAAAAGGCACTAAGTGTACCACTAGAGTGATAGGTGCATTCCTCGTCGTCCACCCCGAATTCTAAGCCATTTTGTCAAGCAAACTCTGACCTTCTCTCCAAGTTTTGCTCAAAAATGCCCCACTAGCTGAGGCATCTACAATGTTCTTCATGCTATCTGACAGTCCTATGTAAAACCGTTGTCCCAACATCTGATCTGGAATACCATGGTGTGGACATATAACCAACATTCCTTTAAACCGGCTCCGTGTCTCATGCAGTGTCTCCATTGGTTTCTGTTTAAAGCTCACGATCTCATCAATTTGTTGAGCTGTTTTGTTGGGCGGGTGGAACTTGATGTGAAATTGCTTGACTAACTCATCCCAAGTTTCTATAGAGTTTATGGGGAGTGAGTTTAGCCAAACCTGAGCAGCTTCTGTCACCGAGAATGGAAATAATAACAGTCTGATTGCTTCCGGAGTTACGTTGGGTTGCCTTTGAGTTTTGCAAATCGACAGGAAGTTCTTCAAGTGCTGCTGAGGATCTTCGGTTGGTGTTCCAGAAAATAGTCCCTTATTTTGCAGCAAGTGCAGTATGTTGTTCGTGATCTGGAAAGATTCAGCTTGTATCGCGGGCACAATAATGGCAGTGGCCAGATTGTCAGCTGTGGGTTGTGCCCAGTCATATAGTGCAGCCTCAGGCACAGGAGGTGCCATATCTCTGACGTTTCCGTTGACGTTGTCTACGTCACCCATGTCAATTTCGAGTTTGTGTGTTTGATGAGGTTGTTGAAGTCTTTTGTTGGCACGGGTCATTATCCGGAATGTTTTCTCGGAGTCTGGGAGTCCTTCAAGTAATTCTCCAGTCCTCGTAGAGTTTCTAGGCACACACATGTGCAACCACGTCAACAACCGTCAAAATTTTCAATCAAAACTTGGTGTAGAGAAACCTGACTACACTAAGAATGTTTGTATTTCTATCAATGGTAATTGATAATTCCGTTAACTCTACAGCAACGACGCCAAAGTTTGATCACGCCCAACTATGCCGTATAAAAAAGACAATGCAGACGTTGCAAATATAACCTGAGTATTCTGCCCAGAGTCGAATCCACAGAGAATTAACCTATCAATCACTATCTTTAGACCTACTAAACTCTTGAGAACTAATTTCCCCAAACGTTTGAATCACAGTTAATGGTGTCTTCAATGACTAAAATTGCAAGTAAATAAACAGCTGTAAACTAAGGATGCTAAGGTTGTAAACAATAATGAGAAAACGCTAAGGTAATGACTTCCCTATTGATGGAATCCCTTCTGTTTATGCTTCATACAAATTGACCAACACTTCTCTATCAACCATGAACGCTCATCTTACCGTAAATCTCTCCCGAGTAATCACAGTAATATACTCAATGCACTCTCCCGAGGTACACTAGCTAGCTCTAATTAACACGGTTCACTTTAGATTGCACTCAAGGCTTCGTTATCCCTAATCCCGCCTTTAAACCCGCAGTTATAGATCCCTCTTATACTTTGGGAGTGGTGTTGTTCAACAATAACCTAAATATGCACTCTCTCCCGAGTTATGCACACTAAATAGGCACAGCTAATTGAGGATCCTGTCAATTAACTACAACATACACAAAGTTGAACAAATAAAGATTGAGACTAGCAATTTGTATTCACATAAACAAGAAAGTCATCCCCCAATAGGTTCCATCAAAACCTTAGACAAAGGATTTAGCTACTCATAACTATGTGTAAACAAACTAAAACAATATTCATCATAAAACTTGCAAGAAAAATAAAGAAAAGAAGAAAGATGTTTTGGGTGATCTCTCACAATTGTTCTTCTTGCCAAAATACTCTCTAAAACAATACATGTCTCTCTTGGGCAGAGTCTAGTGTTTAAAATAGGGTTTTGGGCTAAAAATCCCGTATTTTACACTTTAGTACCAGATGTTCTCCGCCTCCGCCGCGGTTCTGCCGCAGTCGCGGTCAAACCGCGGCCATACTTGCTCTCTGATTCTCACTTTGTCTGCAGCCCTCTTCTACCGCGGTTCTGCCGCGGTTGCGGTGGAACCGCGACAGTACTCTTTCAGTTCTGACTTGAGCTGTTTCGCGTGGTTTACTTGACGGAATTTTACGATCGGCCTCTTTTTCTTCATATTTGATCCCAAAAGTACTCCATAGCCTTCTTTGGTCGTATATAACCTGCAAAGCATGAAAAACACTAATAAGAGCATTTTGTTATCACATTTATCATCGAAACTATACAAGAAAGTGGTTATTTAGGGCCTGATTATAGTTAAATTCACCTATTATCAATCACTCTCAAGCAGCCTAACATAAAAAATGCACTCAAATTAAGCAGGCATGTCGATGACAGAGGCAGGTCACTGTGGCTTCTTATATAAGAGAAAATAGAAAAGAAACTATAGGAAAAGGAGAAAAAATAAACCAGTTAATTAGCATTTCATTCTGCTGTCTTTTTCTTTTCCTTTTAATTATTTTCGTGGTTTTGTTAGTCACGCTACTCAAGAGGAAAAAAAATATGAATTCCTTAATATGTTCTGTGTATGAACGTAGTTGCAAGATTACCATTCTATTAATCGTGCCAACCAATAGAGAATAAAAGGGCAGCCCCGTGCACTAAGCTTCTGCTATGCACGGGGTTCGGGAAAGGGTCAGATCATAAGGGTCTATTGTACGCAATATTACCTGCATTTCTACAAGAAGTTATTTTCACAGCTCAAACCCGCGACCTCCTAGTCACACGACATCAACTTTACCGATGCACTAAGATCCCAGTACGCGCGGGGTCCGGGGAAAGGCCGGATCACCAGGTCTATTTGGGAGAAATTCAAAAATAGCCAGATTTACAAGTGGTCATTCAAAAATAGTCACAGTTTCAAAAGTAATTGAAATTTAGTCATTTTTTATGTAAAGATAAATCTGAACGAAAACACTGTTCAAAATCCGGAAAAATAATCCAGTATAATATACTAGAGTTCTAGTATACTTATGTTGGAGCTTCGGTATAGTATACTAGACCTCCAGTATTATATACTGATCCAGCATAATATACTGGAGTTTGGAGCACCGGTGCTCCACTCTCCGGTATATTATACTCGAACTTTCTGCGTGTTGGAGTTCCAGCATAATATGCTGGAAGTTCATACACATGTGCACCGATCCCCAATATATTATGCTGAAACTTTCCGTGTTGCAGCAAAATAGTGGCTATTTTTTAATGACTTTACAAACGTTGGCTATTTTTGAATGACCAGTCCGAAAACTGGCTAGCCCCTACTATTTTTACGCTCTATTTTATGCAGTCTTACCCTACATTTCTACAAGAGTTTTTTTCCACGGCTCGAACCCGCGTTACAAGGGTCACCTTCCCAACCAATAGAGAATATAAATTAAAAACTATAAAAAAGATTTTACCAACTAGTGTTGTATCAAATGTCCACCAAATATCGTTGATCTAAATTTCATCTTTCAGAAAGTAGTACAAGTACAACATCTCACCAAACCCTCATAGACCCCCCCCCCCCCGCCCAAATAACTTCCTCTATATATACCCTTCAATTCTAATAATCAAACTCAAATCAAATTAAAATACAACATAACTTCCTTGGAAAACAAAGCATCAATCTAGCTAGCAAATTAATTAACAATGGCTATTTCCAACAATTGCTCAATCATTTTCTTGATGATCATAGCATTATTGTCCTTATCAAGCATCACTACAACACATGCTGCTCGCGGCCTACTTCAACTTCCGAACTTGCCTACAATCCCATCATTGTCTCAGCCAACAATGCCGAAATTGCCCACTATTCCAAACTTGCCACCATTGCCAACTCTTCCAACGGCTATGCCATTACCATCTTTGCCTACGTTACCCACTGTTCCAAAGATGATACTGCCACCAATGCCTGCCAATGTTCCTCTTCCCAACATGCCCTTACTTCCTACCATTCCTACATTTTCACCCCCTCCATCCAACTAATTTTGCAGCTCCACTACATATTAGTTGTTTTTATTACCCTTATTGGTCTATTGTTTTTTTTCTTAATTTCCAATGTCATTCAAGCTGATAGTGAGTCTTGTCTGAGTGTTATGTTTATTGGGAATAAACCCCGTAAAAATAGTATTTACGGTATTAATGATAAACGCAGAATACTAGGTTATGGTTAATTCAGCAAGAGTAAAAATGCAGCAATAATGACACCAAGATTTTACGTGAAAATCCTTTTGAATAAGGGGAAAAAACCACGGCCAAGAAGAGCAACTGATATCACTATAGCGAGGAATTTTACATTGTGTAGTAACGAGTAAAAATACTCCTAAGACCACTACACCCTCAAAAGAAATAAACACTCTTTTGCTTTTTTCACCTTACTATAATATCTTTCACGCTCTATTTTTCTTCACAAACTATTTTCTTATAGTTTATGAAATAACTTGATCTCTTTCTTTTCTCTCTTTGTTGGTGTGTGGAAATGAGAGTTAAAGATCTCCTTTTATAGCCAAAACCTCACTCTCTAAAGCCTACAATATTTGACAATTTGCACACCCTTTTCACAATTTCAACAAGGTTGGCTACCAAACCAAACCAAGTCAATAAAATTGGCTACCAAATTATACTAATTCAACAAGGTTGACTACCAAACCAAACCAAAGCAAGTTAACAAAATTGGCTACCAAATCATTTGAATGAGATGGACACCATGTCAATCTCCCTCTCCAGTCTCATTCATATAGAGGAGGTAACACTGTCTTCTAGTCTGAGTGCATGCCGACAAGTTCTTTGCATAGCTCGAACTTGTCTCTTGGTACTACCTTGGTCAACATATCATCCACATATAGCAAGAGGATGATAAAATCATCATCAGAAAATCTTTGTACAAACACACAGTGATCTGAAGAAGTCTTCTTGTAGCCTTACTCCCCCATAACAGACTCAAACTTCTTGTGCCACTGTCTGGGAGTTTACTTCAATCCATATAGACTCTTCTTAAGTTTGCATACAAGATTTTCCTTACCCTTTGCCTTGAATCCCTCAGTTTGTTCCATATAAATCTCCTCTTCTAAGTCACTGTAAAGAAAAACAGTCTTCACATCCATCTGCTCAATCTCCAAATCAAGAGTAGTATCAAACCAAGGACTGTCCGAATGGAGGACATTTTCATGACAGGAGAAAATATTTCGTCAAAGTCAATACCTTTACTTGACCAAATCCCTTGACAACCAATTTAGCTTTGTATCTGGGCTTCAAACTATGTTCTTCAGCTTTAAGTTTGAACACCCACTTGTTCTTCAAAGCTCCCATGCCCTTAGGCAATTTCACCAACTCATAAGTATGGTTCTCATGGAGAGATTTCATCTCATCTTGCATGGCTTTAATCCATTGATCCTTGTGCTCATCTTTTATGGCCTCCGCATAACATTCAGGTTCTCCCCCATTAGTGAGTAATACATACTCATTGGGTGAATAATGGGAGGAAGGAGTACGAGGTCTAGAGGACCTCCTGAGTGGAATATCTAGCTCGCCCACAGCTGCGTGAGTAGGAATATTTACCTCATTAACATTAGCATTGTTATCACCATCACCATCAATATGTTGATTTGGATTATGGTTCTAGGCATCACCATCATCATTGAGCCTACCAACGGCATCCGCATTTGTATGAGGAACTTGATCAAGATTGACTAAACCTTCAGAACTTGGAGATTTTAGCTTATCCGCTTTGTTAATCTCTTCAATGGTTTGATCCTCCACGAAGATAACATCACGGATTCTCACGACTTTCTTCTCAATTGGATCATATAGCCTGTAACCAAACTCATCAAGGCCATAACCAATGAAGATGCACTGCCTTGTCTTGGCAGTTAAATTTTGACCTCTCATCTTTAGGCACATGTACAAAAGCTTTGCAACCAAACACTTTCAAGTGGTCATAGGAAACATCTTTGCCATACCAAACTCTGTTTGGAACATCACTTTGCAAAGCAACTGCAGGGGATAGATTAATAACATGTGCGGTGGTAAACAAAGCCTCACCCCAAAAGGAATTCAGCAACTTTGCTTCAGAAAGCAAACATCTGACTCTTTCCATTAAGGTCCTATTTATCCTTTCTACTAAACCATGAAGCTGAGGAGTCTTAGGATGAGTCTTCTGGTGTCTTGTACCCTGTTGCTTGCAGTATTTGTCAAACGGTCCACAATATTCACCATTGTTATCAGTACGAATACACTTCAACTTCTTTCTAGTTTCTCTTTCAACTGAAGCCTTAAACTGCTTAAAGACACTCAACACTTAGTCTTTAGTCTTCAAGATGTAGACCCAAAGTTTTCTTGAACAATCATCAATAAAGGTAGCAAAATAAAGTGCACCACCCAAAGTCCTTGTCTTTATTGGACCACATAAATTTGAATGCACCAACTCAAGCAACTCTGTCTTTCTTGAAGGAGGATGAGATTGGAAAGTAACTCTTTTTTGTTTTCCAGCCAAGCAGTGCTCACATTTTTCTAATTTTGCACTTTCAAAATTTGACAACAATTTCTTCTTGGCCAGAACATTTAGTCCTTTCTTGCTAATGTGGCTAAGCCTCTTATGCTATAACGTTGAAGATCTATTGCTCTCAATGGCATTCACCATATCAACACAGGTAGAGGCCGTAGTCCAGTATAGACCACGACGCTTTTTCCCACGAGCCACAATCATGGAACCCTTAGTGAGCTTCCACTTTCCAGCACCATTGGTACTGACATATCCCTCATCATCCAAAATACCAACAGAGATCAAATGCAAACGAACATCAGGTGCATGCTTTACATTGTTTAAAACTAGTTTAGTTCCAATACTAGTTTCCAAACAAATCGTTCCAACACCAGCCACCCTAGATATAGTCTCATTACCCATACTCAAAGTTCCATAGTCACCCTAAGTATAGGATGAGAAAAATTCCTTCTTTGATGTCACATGAGATGCGACACCACTGTCCACAACCCAGCTTGACTCATCACAAACAATATTTAGCAGATCCGCATCAAGGACAGTAACAAGATCTTCTGTAGTGACGGTAGCTACACGATTGTCATCTTCTTTTTGTTCTTCCTTGTCTCTATTCTCCTTTTTCAAAATCTGGCAGAATTTCTTTGTGTGCCCTTTCTTCCCGCAATGATAGCACTCAATATCTTTAAGTCTGTTTCTGGATTTGCTTCTATTATGTTCTCTATTTTGAGAACTCCAATTCTTCCTTCTCTCCCTAAAGTCAGTCACCAAGAAATCTGATGAGGAGGAACCTTGAGATTTTCTTCTCATCTCTTCATTTAAAAGGCTGCTCTTGGCAAGATCTATAGAGATCACATCATCTGAAGCAGAATTTGATAATGAAGTTCTAAGAATTTCCCAAGAATCTGGTAGGGAACCAAGTAGAAACAGACCTTGAATTTCTTCATCAAATTTAATGCTCATAGCAGATAACTGGTTCGTGATCCCCTGAAAATTATTCAGATGATCTGTCATCGCGGAACCATCATGGTATTTTAAACCCAACATCTACTTTATTAGAAACATCTTGTTATATCCAGTTTTTCGAGCATACAAAATTTTAAGGTGCTCTCATAGGGTCCGAGCATGTGTCTCCCCAGAAATATGGTTCAAAACATTATCGTCAACCCACTGTCTAATAAAGCCACAAACCTCCCTGTGTAATATATTCCATTCTTCATTTGATTTATTATCAGTCTTTATAGTGGCGAAGACAGGTTGATGAAAAATCTTGACATAGAGTAAATCTTCCATTTTGCCCTTCCAAATGGCATAGTTTGTGTCATTCAAAGTAACCATTCTACTAGTGTTGGCTTTCATTGTTTATCACAAATACAAATATTATTTATTATGAGACCAAAGTAATTCTTTTCTGATGTGGAAGTTCAGACTGTGCTGCAACCACAGAGCATACTCAGACAGAACCTTGGCTCTAATACCACTTGTTGGGAATAAACCCCGTAAAAATAGTATTCACGGTATTAGTGATAAACGCAGAACACTAAGTTATGGTTAAATCAGCAAGAGTAAAAATACAGTAATAATGATACCAAGATTTTACGTGAAAATCCTTCTGAATAAGGGAGAAAAAAACCACGGCCAAGAAGAGCAACTGATATCACTATAGCGAAGAATTTACACTGTGTAGTAACGAGTAAAAATATTCCTAAGACCACTGCACCCTCAAAAGAAATAAATACTCTTTTGCTTTTTCCACCTTACTACAATATCTCTCACACTCTATTTTTCTTCACAAACTATTTTCTTATAGTTTATGGAATAACTTGCTCTCTCTCTCTTTTCTCTCTTTGTTGGTGTGTGGAAATGAGAGATAAAGCTCTCCTTTTATAGCCAAAACCTCACTCTCTAAAGCCTACAATATTTGACAATTTGCACACCCTTTTCACAATTTCAACAAGGTTGGCTACCAAATCAAGCCAAACCAAGTCAATAAAATTGGTTACCAAATTATACTAATTCAACAAGGTTGGCTACCAAACCAAACCAAGTTAACAAAATTGGCTACCAAATCATTTGAATGAGATGGACATCATATCAATGTTTTGCTTGTGAAACATCATTTGATGTAATTTACTGTTACTATTAATTTTTTCCGTCTATTTCGTTATACTATTCTAGAGCAAAGTTTATTTCTTTATTTTTCCGAAAAATGATGTCAATCTGAAGCCAGGACTATCAATCTTTATACGAAAAGTGGCCAAATATATCCCTCTACTTTCAAATATTGTTTACATGTACCCTTCGTTATACTATTGGGTTATCCATACCCCTACCGCCATACTTTGGAACAAAAATACCCCTATTTTGGATGGAGTGTCACGTGGCAGCACCAGATTAAATGATCCATTTCTTTTTTTTTACCCAACCCGTTTTACAAAAAAACCCACAACCCGAACCATATTTTTATTTTTTAGTTTTTTAAAGAATTTTCTTTTTGTAAAACTTAAAAAAAATTGCAAAAATCGTTTTTTTAACAAAATATTTTTTTTTGGTAAAAACATGAAAAAAATATTTTCAGTTTTTAACAAAATATTTTCGCTTTTGAAAAATGTTTTTTTCTTCATTTTTTCAGTTTTTTTAAAGATTTTCTTTTTGAAAAACTAGAACGCAAACTTGTAAAAACTGATTTTTTTTTTTGTAAAAATAGAAAAAAAATTCATTTTTTAACAAAATATTTTCGTTTTTTAAAAACTGAAAAAATTATTTTCAACAAAATATTTTTGTTTTTGAAAAATATTTTTTTCGTTTTTTCAGTTTTTTAAAAGAATTTTGTTTTGTAAAAACTGGAAAAACAAATTTTTAAAAACAGAATAAATAATTTTTTGTTTTTTAACAAAATATTTTCGTTTTTAAAAAACCGAAATTTAAAAAAAAAAACTAGAAAAAATGAAAATAGGGGTCGGGTTGTGGGTTTTTTAAAACGGGTCGTTTTAATCTAGTGTTGCCATGTGGCACTCCATCCAAAAATAGGGGTATTTTTGTTTCAAAGTATGACAATAGGGGTATAGATAACCCAATAGTATAATGGTAGGGGTATGGATAACCCAATAATATAACGAAAGGTACATGTAAACAATATTTGAAAGTAGATGAATATATTTAGCCCTTTTCCGATCTTTATAACCTACACGGCATAAAACCTAGTCAAATAGATAGCTTTACCCATTTCTTTAAGTAAAAGCGGTGGAGGTAACGGAGCTTAAATTATAGAGAAACTGTACCGGCGCAAATTAACAAGAGACAGAAATTAAAAAAAAAAAATTTAAAAAGTGAACTATATATGTACTGTGTACAAGCCTTTTAACTTTAGAAAATTTATTTGGACTTTAAATGGAGTAAAAGATACCTATTACTAGGGGAGTCAATGGATATTTAAAAACGATTAAACCGATCGAACTATACCGAACTGAACCGATTTTTAGGTTTCTTTTAATAAAATCGTAGGTTTTTATATAAATCTTTAATCGTACCGATAATTAGGGTAAATTTTTTGTTTTGTGAAAATAAACTGAAAAAATACCGAACCGTACCGAATAAATTTACATGGGAAAAATGTATTAATATTAAAAATAATAAAGCATTAAATTTTTCCTTTGGCCTTAAAATTATAAAACCGGTTACAAGCCAACAATTAATTAAACCAAAAATCGTAATTCTCAAACCTATTATACTACTCCTATTGAAATTAAATTATTTTTAGCATATTCACTAGGCAAGACATAGGGTAATCTAGCGATTATGAGTATCAAACTACAATGTATAAATTTTATGATTTAAATTTATATTTTTAAATATTTAATCTTTGGAGACTTTATTCTTGAGTCTAAGCTTGCTTAATATCTTTCCACCCATGTGAATTATATTTTTTTTGGTCTTTGCTTAGTTTCTTTTACGTTGCTATAAAATAGTTGATGGATCTATACTCTCGCCATCTTTCATATTTTCTTATTTCATCACCTTTTAAATAGTAAAATTGTCTAAAGAGTTTTAATAGTCCTATAAAAGTAGGTATGTCATTGCATTATGCTTCTACTAGTGACTTTTAAATGACATTTAAAAATATACCGAAAATTAACTGCATCGTACCGACACCGAAGAGAAACCGACATAATTGGTACGGTTTTTAAAAGTCTAATTTTGATTATACATCATAGAATAACTGAAAATTTGGTGTGGTACAAATTTTATAAAATAACCAACTGAACTGAACCATTGACACCCCTACCTATTACTAATAGTATGTTTTAGTCATGTTAATGCGCACTTCTATTTTATGTTGTATGCTTTTTCTAGAAAGTGTTTAGCTTTTCGGGGATTTAATTATCACTAGAACTTCTAGTACTTTTATTTTTAATAGTTTAAATGGAGTAACATGGTCAGTAAGGATTTATATAGCCGGCTTCAATTTATTTGGAACTAAGGAATAGTTCTTGTTGTCCGGATTAGTGGAAAGAATTAGGGGTAACAAACGGGTGTGTCAGGTCGGATATGGGTCGGGCGACAGACGGGTAATAAAAACGGATTAGTTATTCACCCATATTAATACGGATAAAAAATGAGTTAACCGGTGTGGATATGCATATTATCCATTAATTATTGAATATGATCACTTTTCGGAGAATTTCTAGTTTCCCAAACTTGAGGAACCCCCAATTTGAAGCTTTACAAATGTGAAAGTTAAACTCATTAGTTATCCATTTTCTAAATGGATATATTATTCTTATCCATATTTGACATGTTTTACAAAGTTCATTATCGAACCCATTTTTTAGTGGATAATATAGGTGAATAACTAATTTCTTTTAACTATTTTGCCACCACTATAAAGAATAAGATAAAATAATTGTCAGCTTCACAGCAAGCATCAACAAGTCGCTTTGGCCGAGTGGTTAAGGCGTGTGCCTGCTAAGTACATGGGGTTTCCCCGCGAGAGTTCGAATCTCTCAGGCGACGACTTTCTTTTCTCATTCATTTCTACTTTTAAGCTCCAAAAGGGCATGAAATCAGCCATTAATCTTCTGCCACGTACCACGGCATAAAGTAGCCAGGTGTGCAGGTGTTAATTCCATTCACTTGTCTCTGAATTTAAAAGGTCTAAATATATTTTTTTCTGTCCGAATCCACACGAAATTTAAAAGCCAAATGTATCCAAAATAGGAAAATCAATCTAACATCATGTCCGGACAAACTTGCGGTATTTGGACAGTTTTGCCCGAGCAACAAGCAGCTAAGCATGATCAAATATGAATCTCCAGTTTTAAAGCTGATTCCTTTTGTCGATTCCTATGTATATAAGGACAGAATATGCTACAGAATATTTTGTTAATTATGAGAAATTTTATTTTACTAGGTCTTTGACATCCTTTGGCAATTTAACAGTAACTTTTTCCTTATGGAAAATTTATTCAACGAAAGCAACGACTCCATTAGTCATTGTCAGTTAACAAATACAGGTATTTGCTGACTTACAGATGAATGAATCCAAGTCCAACTGAATAACAATAACTTATGGTAGACCTTAATAGGTCCAGGAGTAAGTTCAAATGTAGTACATAAGGGCTAGGTTGAGATTGAATTTCTTTAACCATGAGAGAAGCTTTACAGAACGTGAAGAACAAGTGAAAATGCTACTCCTGATATCTGACAAAGCTTCTTTTATCAATATGCCCTTCTGAACTGGCATCAAATTATATGCCTAGCAAAAAATGGGGGAATCCTATTTTCTGTGTTATTCTCTTAAATAAATGGAACCGGCAAAGCCATAGAGCTTCTCAATTTGGCTCCCTGCTTCTCTATTTTATACTGCGATAGATATCTGGAGTATAAATTGTCTCTTGATTAAAGAAAATCTGGCTGGCCTGTGGATGTCAAGCAACGATGCCACATGCGGCTGTTAGGATCCACAACCCTGGGTTTAGAGATAACTTCTGGAATTGGAAAGTAGACATAATGAGTATTGCATATACCCACTGTGATACCACTATATCCAGCAAATGCACCGTGAACCTATCAAAACAAAGAGTGCATGTTGAATTAGAAAATGGTTGAATAATGTCTCGATCACAAAATATATAAGTCGGGAAGGACAAGTCGAATTAATCGATAAGTAAGCATGAGAGACTTACAGCATTTTGTCCAAGTACCGTGCACAGAATTCCATCTGAAGCATTTGCACGGCATGCACGGATCATGTAAGTAGGATCAATGTATTTCACATCAGATGTCTCTCCCATCTCCTTGAAGTACTTTTTAATCTGTCAGAGAGCAGGCAGATTATCATGAATTTCTCATAATTTGATAAAGAAGGATAACCGAGCGAGCCATGAGCCTTAATGTGCATGGAAATTTCTACTGCCAGGTACGGTGGTTTAAGAATCAAAAAGATGAAGTGATTGATCAATCAATCAACTACCTCACAAATTAGTTTGAGGATCGGTTAGATGGATGCTCTGTATTTATTAGCTTATTTTTTTTGAGAAGGAACTATGTATTTATTAGCTTATTCCAGATAGAATTCAGTGGATTTATAATGATATTACTTTTTCCACACTGGCGGTCAACCTATCACCAACCACAACATTCTCCTGTATGCTCGGGACCAGTTATGCATTGTGAAGCTCATGTAGGCAGACTTAAATAAGTGATGATGACCACAAATTAGATAGCAGTTAAAAAGTGATTGAAGATTACCTCATTTCAAGGGAAAGAAGCAAGGACGCCAGTCATAGCAGTTTAATACACAATTACAGGTCAATCTAAGATAAAGTGATATTCAGGTAAGAATTTTCCTTTGAGAAATTCCAGAACAAAAGTTTCAAGATTTTTATGTGCAATACATGAGACCACCCAAGAAATTGTAACACTAGGAGTTACATCCAGCAAAAACGCTCTTTAAGAACTCCACTAAATTTGATCCAACTGAAAGACGGTCTTGAGAACAGATGCATGAAAAAGAATTTTGGAAGATTACCAATGCTATGTTAAGTAGAGCACCACATGCCTTGTGCTCATACTGTACATAGATGCCAAGTAGAACTTACAAGTGATTTGGTCAAGTAACTTGAACTTCTTTAATGAAGAAGATCAATAAAGAATAAAATCCTCAGAATGACAAGGGATGTACAGACTAACATTCATGTGAATAGCTAAGAGGTATCTAGCAAAAATCCCGCAAAGGTAAAGCTGGCCAGCCACTAACCTCTTGTTGCAAATAAACTCCAATATCTCCAAGTACAGCATTTCCAGATGCATCTTTTGCATTGGTTTTCTCGAGGAAATCCTGCAATGAAAGTTGGGCCAGATGCAGTTAAGTGTTGTAGAGAATCAGAAACTGATCTATCTGTTTTCATTACTCATAGTTTGCAAACAATAAATTATGATAAAGTAACCAACACTTGTAAACATCTAAATAACCTTTGAGCCGTGTAGTATAGTGATAACATTGAACTGAAAGAAAGGTTCAAAAAGAAAACTATGTAACATAAATAAAAGCAAAGGGGATAAGTTATGAGGATATTAAACACTACCTAATATTGAGTTCTTAACTAGAATAGTCCTGTAAGTAGGTCAATTTTTGTCCCTATTTTGTTACCTTGAACACAAAAGATCCTCTAAATTTGCTAAACCTGAGCACTTTTCATCTAAGTGAAGAAAATGCAAATGGATTCCTACAAAACAAACGAATGACTGAGGTCTTTTTCCAGAATTCCTGTTCATATAAAACTCTCGAGCCCTTAACTATAACACACAGATTATGGAGACGGTCAAGATGGTAAGCAGATGTTAAGGAAGAAAAGGAAGAACTGATTTAAGTAACTACTATTGTCACATGCTTTGACTATAGTAATGATGCTTTGCAAGTGCAAGTTTCGTTAATTTTATAGAGATTGCTTTCAGTTTCTGTTAGTTGGGACCTTCTCAATAAAAAAACTCATTTAATGTTACATCCCTATGCAGCACAAACATGATTATGATGGAACTAACCTGTCCAGCTCCCTCTGCTGCACAGACCACAGCTGATCCCTTTGTCTCGAGCAGATATTTTAGATGCCTCAATACACCATGTGGACCATGCAGATTAAAAGGCACCTGAGATCAGAAATAAGATATGATCTAATGAGAAACTCATCAGAAAAAGAATTGCATAACATCCGATATATATCAGGCAAACCTCTGGAATCAAGCATATGTCTATTTGTCCACTAGCTAGGGATGCTTGCATAGCTATGAACCCACTACTACGGCCCATCAACTTCACAATTCCAATACCGTGGTATGCACTGTGCGCCTGCAAAAGAGAGAAAAAGAAACTTCATCTAAAGCAGATTGCACGGAAGAAATATGATGCATAACAACTGTAATTGAGGACTCGTTGCATCTTCTTGATGCCAGCAAATAACATCTTACTTCGTCAAAAAACAACTGTAATTGAGGAAAAAGCAAATGAGCACTTTTCTTCTGGAAATCAATCCTTAACATGAGATAATTTTTTACGATGTAATTTTAGAGGCAAATTTTTAAAAACTTGAGAAAACAACTCGAAGTCCAACAAATCAGGGAAAAAATAGACACTGATCACTAGGGATATTCCAAAAAAGAAAAAGTTAGGCAATGCTGTCAAACAAGGTAGTTCTTGCAAGATTTGGCAACACGTGATCAATATGTCTTGAACTTGTAGTAGAAGATCAAGAAAATATAACTGCACTGAGAGTAATTCATAGAATCGAAGTTGATGAGATTGTCAATGGAATTCCTTCTCAAAAGAGATTGTCAACTGAATTAGGTCAGAGGAGGTCCAGCAAATTGAAGGGAGCAAAACATATGAAAAGAAGATAGAAGGTTCTTCCTATCATGGAATAGACCATAGAAGAAAGCGATGCATGACATTATTGTTGATCATGATGTAGTACCTCTATATAAGCAGAATTAATGGCTCTCTGTGCTTCTTCAACAGCAGTATCAAAACCAAATGTCTTATCCATAAGCATAATATCGTTGTCTATAGTTTTTGGCACACCAACTACAGCCACCTTCATACGTCTTTTACGGCACTGTACATCCAGTAGACAAAAACAAAATTAGAGTTTCTAACAATAGCAGAAGGACTTAATGTTATTAACCATTCAATAAGCAGGGACATAGGGAGAAACTACTAGACTATTACATATCCTTGCTCATCTGATACATTAGCTTTCTTCAATTTCAGGGGACAAAACTCTAAATTCAACGCATAATTTTCTATTTAAGAGGGACTTCCAAAAAAAAAGTTTCAGTGGAAGAGGGACCATTCACTCTACTTTTCTAAAAGAGCCACTAGAGAGAATCACTTATTCTCGAAATATTCATTTCTCTATACAGTCTCCAACTACACACCATACTAACCAAACTTCAACTAATCAGAGAACATTAATTGACATGCATATTGATCTAGAAGAGCACCCTATATGACTATAGAGGCCAGGCATAGATACCTCATCATGAATTGCATTTGCACCAGCATGTGTACCATTTCCACCCAGCACAAAGAGCATGTTGATTCCTCTTTCCTGACAATAGCAAAAGAAGCGAATCTTAGATAAACCCTAGCAAATTCATCTCTAATGCAACAATCCAAACGAGCTATATGTTTGTTGTATACGATAAAGTCAGTTAAGCACCTGGATGCTATCCACAATGTCACTAACTTTAGGTCCTCCACGTGATACCCCCAGCAAGCTTCCCCCAGAAAGATGAATATTTTGCACCACTTTCCTGGATAACTAAGAACAAAGCAGCCGGAAAAGAATCACTAAAACACATGACCTCATTAAAGAGAAATCTATCGATTGTAGAATAACATCTCATCAGTAACGACGGTTTGGAGATTAAAGTTAGGCTTTTGCACTTAATTCCGAATAACATAACTTGAAAATTTAAGGAGCATTTGGGCAGTGAAGAAGAGTTAATGTAACTTACTGGCATTTCGGCTAAATCTTTTTCTGAAAACCCACGATATCCAAAAGGAATTCCCACAATTTTCTTCACTCCATATATCTCAAGGGTGATAACTATCTGCGTCCAATGAAAACAAAGAGAGGATGACGAACAACAAAGTGCAGCAGCAATCAACTACATCCTGAGAAATCAAAGAACCAAAACCAAACAATAATGAAATGCTATTACATGTCGAATAACATCGTTAAGCCCAGGGCAAAGTCCACCACAAGTTACAATTGCTGCTTTCACCTCTTCTGGCTTGAAATATATCTTCTCTCTGGGACCAGCACGGTGAACCCTAAAAAAATTGGTGCCAAAAGGTATATGTTAAAGTCTTACCAGTTTTCAAACAAGAATGATACTTGGCACAAAACTGTTGGATCTAAATGCAACAGCCCAAGCCCGTGGCACGTATTATCCGCTTTGGCCCAATAAACCTCACGGATTTGTGCCTTGGCATGCAACATTGTATATATCTAGTAATATTTAGTTATTAGAGGTTGAATATAAATTTAAAGAACCCTCTTTTTCTATTAATTCATTGAATAACTTCTTTTACATCTCAAGTCTCAACTATCTAGTTTTATTTCTGTAAGCTATGAGAAAGGAAATTTCAAATTTAGAAGATGGCAAGGAAATGGATAGTGCCAATTCGGGTGTTGAACTGTTTGCATAGTGGAAAAGTCAACATTGATAGAGGACTTCGATTTGTGACAACTGGGAGCAGGAGCTTGTAGATGGAGAAAGAAAATTTAGTAATCTAGAATCATTTTGTCAATCTATAGACATGGCAACTATGGAAGACTTATGCCTGAATAAAAGGGGGTGAGACTGTGAGAGTGGTTAAACTGATATCAATAAGCAGTTAAGTTTGTAACATTTCCTCACAGGTATATAACTGTATCATGTAACTCTTTAATGTAGAAAATTCTAAAGAAGTTTACCATTGCTCTACCCATGAACAATTGGGATCAATGCACTCAGCACCAGCAGATGTTGGGGAGGAATAATTAATTACCTGAAATGTAAATTGTTAACTTAGAGTCAAAGACTTAAATAATATGAGTGCACTTGGAGGAAATAGAACAAAAAAAAAACATTTACTTTTTCATCAGCAGACAACAAAAACAAATAGCTTACTTTGTCAACTACTTTGTCCATTCCAAAGATAGTCCTATTACACTTCTTGGGAGTCAAACCAACTTTTGACTAAGATGTTCAAATAAATATTTTTATGGCCATTTTGAAATGGGAGGTTCAAGTTTAGTTTTTTATCAACTAATACCTAAATGATCAAAATGGACGAATTAATCTAAATTGATCCTCAATATGTGGAACGTGTGTATATATATATATATTGGAACAGTGAGATAGTACCATCTTCAGCAAGGAATAATACTTCGAGCTCTTAATTAACGGAAGAAAAAATAATACTTGTGACATAAAAACTGGATTTTTTAGCTTTTTGAACTGCCTACCTACTTTCCATCAAAATGATCCACATTAGACATGTAGGTGTATTTTGCACAGTCAAATAGAAAATCGGTATAGAAGACTTGATAGAGAAGAGGATCAAAAATAAGTAAACACAGCCACCCTCAACTGTAGGAAGAGGTAAATAGCAGCTAAAAAGGATAGATATTAGCTATGTTGCTCGGACTCTCAGAAGATGCCGTCGGGTGCGCGTCGGATCCTCCAAAAGTAGTATATTTTTGGAGGATCCGACACGGGTGCAACAACATTTTTGGAGAGTCTGAGCAACTTAGGATGTTAGTGCGTGACTTATTTAATCTATCCATCTATGTCAAAGGAGAACAAGGAATCATAGTACCAGAGGAAAATTACTAGAAAGTAATATCTGTTCTCTGTACCAAGTCGAAAACTACATCAATACGAGCCAGAGCTTCTACATTTGAATTAAAGACAATAACCAAGTAGCTGGAGATCAGTGCTGACTGCTGAGAAGTAGATATACCACACAATAATCAACTTTAAATTGATATCACATGGTTTTTGACCTGAAGTCCATTACCGCTGGAAAACATGAGGGAGTGATAACCAATGTTACAGGCACTAATATAAGGGTAGGTACCCCACACCCATAAGTGCATGGTATGGGTTAGTGTATTTTGAAGAATCCCCACAAGAAGAATCTCATTAACTTCCCACATGATTTTTGAAAGGTATATTTCCCCATTTTCGCATGCAGTGGTAGATAAATATGACATGATTACTGGAAAAAAGATATATGTCACTTTTACTACCATAATCAACAGGAAACTGAATTTGATCGGTGAAAAGCTATGCAAAATTAGTAGGGACTTACTTTAAGAAGTACTCTATCATTATTGTTAATGTAACCATGCCATTTTTCATCTGAAGGGTAACCTTCTGCAAACTCCTCAGATACTGGAGTCCTGTAACAGGAATGATGCGTCAAAGTTAGTAAAATTACTCCTTAAGCAAATTTTCTGTCAGAAATCTTCATTATTTTTAAGAAAAAATATATCTCTTTCCATTTAATTACCAGACCACCTGGCCAAGTGCATTACAACAAATTATGCAAGAGAACTTGCAATACCAAAATTTGGATAAGTGATAAAGCCAAATATAACCAACTGAATATTGCAATACTAGTGGTACATAGAGAAAGGTAACTAATACTACAAGTGTACAACGCAGCAGAATAATCAAATTTGAATGGAATACTCCTCTATTCCAATTCATGTGATACTCGTTTCATACTAGGAGGTTGCAAAGAGTTATACTCCATATAACTTTCATAACTTTCAAGCATCCAAAATGATTAACTTACTTAAAAGTTTAAACTTTGATATGATATTTTATCTATCAAATTAAAATTTCAAAAGTTATTTTAATATTTACTATTTTCTTTCCCTATTGAATAACCGCACCTCTTTCTTTCTTTCCAAAAATAGATGCTTCTTGCTGCAGCTGGTCAAATTAAAATATTAAACTTCATGTCCAGTCAAATATCCAAAGAAAAGTAGTACCCACTCCGTCCCAATTCATATGGTGGTGTTTGACCAAACACGGAGTTTAAGGGAAAGAAAATACTTTTTGAACTTGCGGTCTAAAATACATGTATTGTGTGACTATAAATGATTCATAAAAATGTAAAATTAAGGTTTAATTTTTTTTCTACATATAAGAAATTGTCATTCTTTTTGCAATAGACTACTACAAAAGAAAGAATGTCACATTATAATTTAAGTTCCTAGTAGTACCTATAACTTTTCAATAATAAATCTAAAATTTAATCGCTATTTCCAATTCAACCAGCATTTTTAAACATAAATCGAGAAAAGTACCATAATTTTTTTTTCAAAAAACAGTTCTTTACAAAACCATACCTCATTTTAAGACAAAAAGTGGAAGGATACTCAACGGCGTCGGGAAATACATCGGTAATGTGAGGAATATTAAAACGAGCCTCAAATTCTCTCTGATACTTTAACTTCCAATTAGGATCACTGAAATCGATGCAGCCGCCGCCGGCGGCAGAATTTTCGAAGGCTCCGCTTTTAGCTTGCACTCGAATTCTCAATCTCCGGCTAACTCTGTTCGGATTCCGTACAGTTCTTAACCTAACGGAACTTAAAAAGAGATCGTGATAGCTGTAAGTAGTCGTATACCGTAGAATCGCTTTCTGTCCGATCGCCGGCGAAAGCGACTCCATGTGAAACTCTGTTTGCGTGTACCTCTGTGTGTGTGACTACTGTGTGTTCTGTGTGTGGGAATATATATATGTATATTATATATAGGTGGAAGATACAGAGATCGGAGAGTGACGGAGAAAGAGAGAAGAGAAAAACAAAAACAGTAGAGAATTATTTAGCAGCCAGCTTGCGAATAAGAGCAAAGCAATGATCAATTTTTTTTAATTTTGTTTGGGTTTTGACCTTTTTATTGTTTGCTTTATGGGTTTTAGTTTTTTTCAAGAGTCTTAAAAAAGTAGACTTATAAAAGGTTAATAGTGGTACTTTACTACTCTAATTTTCAGTTGATGACGAAAGATTCCTGCAATTTCAAATATTGCTCATTGAACCTCTAAAACTTTACATTAAGGACAAAAGAGTCCGTTATTTTCATGGACTAGTTAGGTAAAGATTATGCTTTGGGTATTGTCTTTTTTTTTTGGTTTCCCACCCGGTGTCCGGTACCTATATTGAGACCAGACTAAATTCAGATTCGCGCCGGAAAGTCTCACATTGGGAGGTAAAAGCGCTCCCTAACAAAGACGACTCCATACCCAGGGACTAGAACCTGAGGGTTAAGGATGAAGAAGTACTTACCACTTCACCACAACCCTTGTTGGTGCTTTTGGTATTGTCTACTACTACAATTTTGGTCCATAGGTATTGTTATGCAGTAGTATTATTGTAAGAATTGCTAATTTGTTATACACTAAAAAACATCATGTGGAATGTTATAAGGTTAATAATAAAACAAAAATTATATGCACTGATATTGTTAATATGTACATTATTAATACTCTTTACATTTTATATAAAATAATAATGAACCCTCATATAAGTGTTATATATATATTAGTCGAGAGTATAACACCACTATCAATATGTGGCTTGTTTGAAATCAATTTTTTTTAGCATATTCGAAATATTAATATTATTACTCAGCATACCAGCATTAACTTTTCATTAGTATAATAGGATAAAATTTCATTTCTATATCTTTAACTAGGTTTATCATTAAACAAAACGTCTTCACATTGTAAATCTAAACTTTTATTATTAAAAGTTTTTCTAGTACAACATAAAAGAACATATCGGCAATTACTATATTTTCTTTTCTAATTTTTGCATTCGTCAACTTAATTTTATTTTGATAAGAAACATGAGAGGACAATATATACTGCAAATTCCGCAATCTAGAAAAGGTAGGCAAATTGTAATAGAGGGAAAGAATAGGGTAAGTCCATGTATTTTTCATAGCTTGAGTCCTCGTTAACTTATTCTCTCTTTCTAATAGTCTTGGCCAAAGTTTTTTTCTTTTTTTTTCTCCTAAAGCACTTTTTTTTTCCTAACTTGAGGTGTTTGGCCAAGCTTATTTGGGGAAAAAAGTGCTTTTGAGAAGAAGCAGAAAAAAGTAGTTTCTCTCCAAAAACAAAAGCAGTTTTGGCTTTTCTTCTTACCTAAAATACCCTTAACAAAATATAGTATATACCAAAACAACCCTTAAATCTAATACTTAGAATATTAATTTATAAATATTTCTTCTTATTTTTAGGAAAACTTTCTAATATATAGTGACGTTAGGGGTGAATTCTTTTATATTTGTTGAAGGAATTTTAATATATTAACTTATATTAAATGAATTAAGTACTTTTTAATTTTATTTTCATATTTTACTTAAATAAAATGATTTTTTTTAATTATTGCATGTAATAACAAAATTTTGAGATTATTTATTTACTTATAATATTAATTATTAAGTAAATCTATTCATGTCCTTATTCGTAATTTGACACTTAAAAGCACTTTCTAAAAAGCTTGGCCAAACACAAATTATTTCTCAAAAGTGCTTTTCAGACTGATTAGCCAAACACAAACTACTTCTCTCCAAAAGTACTTTTTTCAAAAGCACTTTTAAAAAAAGCACTTCTCAAAATAGGCGATTTTTCCGGCTTAAACGAAAAAGGAAATAATGTTTGACATTTCAAGTCAATGGAGATTGCATTATTTTCACTGTGTGATTTTGAACAATGGAATCACAAACCTGAGATTCGAATCTCCTCTTTTGTTAGGTTCGTCCTTTATTCCAAAGCCCTCATTTTCCTACTTATAATGAGTACTATTATACATTAAGGGTGTGTTTGGTAAGAAGGAAAATGTTTTTTATGGAAAATAAATGGTTTTCTTTGTTTGGCTGGTGAATAGCGGAAAATATTTTCTAGTGTTTGGTTGGAGAGTAGAAAATAACTTTTTAGAAATATATTTTGTTATGCTACTCTCCTCATCCCCCAAATCTCTAAAAATTCACGCAAACTCAAAGGAACTAATGTGCTGCTTTACTTTTTTACGCAAAAATAAAGTTGAAATTTATGTTCCATAACTAAAAAGAAAATACTCTTTTTTTTTTGTTGAAAAAGAAAGTACTCTTTCTACAACATAAAAATAAAGTACTCATTTTATTGAAATAAAAGAAAATATTTTTTCTACATCATGAAAAAAATGCTCATTTGTTGAAATGAAAAAAAAAACTTTTTTTATATCATGAAAAGAAAATACTTGTTTTGTTGAAATGAAAAAAAAATTGTTAAAATGAAAAAAATATTTTTTTATATCATGAAAAAAAAATACTCATTTGTTGAAATGAAAAGAAAATCTATGTATAACATGAAAATAAAGTACTATTAATAATATTTTTATTTAGGGTGGGGGTGGGATGGAGGTGGAGTGTGGGGTTGGTTGGTGGGGATGAGGAATAGGATAAGGAAGGTTGAATAAGAGTTTTGGAAAATGTTTTCCCTTCTCTTGATAGGGAATTGGAGGAAAATGTTTTCCTTCTCTTAAGGCTAACCAAACATGAGAAAATTGAAAAATCATACCAAACACACCTAAATAGTGCATATTTGTATTTTTTTAGGCTATAGCGCGCGAACACTCATCATTTTTCTTTTTGGTAATTAAAGGAGGACACTCATCATTTATAATATTGATGTTCGGTTATAATTTCATATTTTAGTTCATTATTTACCTTACATTTCGGGGTTTTAATGCTAAATTATATTATATTTGTGTTTAATTGAATTATTTTGTGTAGGTACGTTGAAGACGAAATTGGGAGCAAAGTAAAAATTTTATATGTATTTTATACACTATAAAAATAAAATTATAATTATTTAATTAGGGGACAAAAGAAATCAAAAGAAAACAAAAAGAAACAATGCAAATGAATTGAAAAAGAAGAGAAAAGAAATGGCAAAGTTTGGCAGCTAAGAAAAGAAGGAACGAATTGAAAAAAGAAGCAGCAGGCGAGCAAGCAAACTTACTCGCGTTAGAGCTCGCGCCGCCAGGGTAACGCGAGGCGTTGCGTGTTTCGGGTTTTAAGGCCTATTTTATTTCCTATTTAATTTTGAACTTGGTTATTTTTGTCTAGGTTTGTTTCTATACATATAAATAGTTATTAAACATCAATTTTGAGAGAGAACCGTTTTTACAGTAGATTCGACCAGAGAGACCAGATATTCGACCTAAGAAGATAAGAACACTCTAGGAGTAAGGCGGGAAATTCTTCTACAAGTTTTTCACTTCCTTCTTCCTATTTTCATTATTGGTTATGAATTTTAGTATTGTAATTATTGCATACTATTATGAATAACTAATTTGTTATCTAGGGTTTTGATAGAACCTATTGGAGGATGATTTTCTTGTTATGTTAATATAGATTTGCCGTAGTATATTCTATTTGTTTAACTACGTTATTATTGTAGTTGGTTGAAGAGCTCTCAACCGACTATGCCTATTTAGTGTGTATTACTCGGGAGAGAGTGCATATTTAGGTAGTTGTTAAACAACATCACTCCTAACGTATATGAGGGATCAATACGGAGGGTTTAAAGGTGAGATTAGGGATAACGAAACCTTGGTGTGATCCGAGTGAACCGTACTTAATGCCAGCTAGCATAATTCGAGAGAATATGTCGAGTAAATTGTGGTAATTACTCGGGAGAGAATTACGACTCTCAGAGAGCTCATGATCGGTAGAGAAAACTTAGCCAAATTTATAGAAAACGTAGCGGAAAGGATTCCGACAATTGGAGAAATCATAACTCTAGACCTCCTTAATTTTGTCTCCAACCCTTAATATCTTTAGTTGTTAATTTTCTATTTTAATTTGTTAGTTAATTAGTTATACATAAGAATCTTAATATTTATAATTACGAATTGTTCAAGCTTGTGTTTTTTAGCGATATTGAGCGACTGTAGCTAAGCCGTAGTTCTCTGTGAGATTCGACTCCGGACTTATAAACTGGATTATATTTGCAACAACCGCTTAGTCTTTTTTATAAGGCATAGTTGGACGTGATGAATAATATTATTTAGTCTTGTTCACTCCCTTTGCTTTAGATGTAGAAGCATTTAAATCGAAGAATTGGTGCTCAATTGAATTGATGTGATCCATTTATGAACTTATAAAACTTGAACGATTAAAGCAGAAAGTTGACCATGGAATAAAGGCACTTTGTCATTTTATCTCGTGTCATGGGTACTAACCCTAGCATCTTTTTTATATATTCGGTAGAATAATTTCTTAGATATAGTATTATATTTCCAAAGGTTGGGTCAATAGATTGGCATTATTTTAAGGTAAAAGATATACAACTTTTTGTGGATGAGCAATTTCTTTCTAGAAAAAATAAAGCAAAAGCTAAATTTTTTTTGTATTTATTTAAAAAAGAGTTTAGCATATTTCTTTCATTAAAAGGCACTTTGTCACAAACTTTCAAGATAGTTTTTTTCCCATATGCAATTATGAACTTTCTTCCTATTTCATATGGGAAACTTTTCACTTTCACATTTTGCCCGTGGAACTTTCCTTTATTGCCCCCAGTTTCAAGTTGAGCAGGATTTTCCTGTCCCTTATCAAAGAGGTAAGTTGTTTTTTAAAACTTGAAGAGCTTTTCTAAAATTACTTTTTAAGTTAAGAAATTATCAAAGCACCCCTTATATACTCAAGCAGAAAATCGAGTAATGCGACATTAAGAGATCTTTCTCAATAAGGAGATTAATAATAAGTAACACCATAAAATAAACAAATATATAGTTTTTTTTAATGTTATTCATTAATATTGTCAGATAAAATCTTCTTCACGCGATACATCAAGTTAAAGATAAATTGAAAGTTTCTCTTGCATGAATATATATATATATATACCGTATTCGTATATATAACATGGTATAATTAAGGATTCAATTGAACCCCTTTTGTCAATATATGCCATCACTATGACCAGTAACTAACCAGAGGAGGCTGTTTCTAATGCACGTTACCCACAGATATATATTAGCATATGTAGATGTACTCATTAAGTAAGCCACGTAGAAAGTATAGCTATAATTTTCTAACAAATATCTGTTTAATTACCAGAACTAAAGAGAATAACATGTGAAACTATTTCAACACCAAAACTTTGCACCCAACAATGACAAATTATAGGTGCAGGGAAAGATGACATATATATTCCACGAAGTCATTATCCACACGCTTAGTTTTTCACATTTTATATATCCCTCACCCGAACCCCGCGCATAGTGGGAGCTTAGTGCACCGGGCTTCCTTTTAAGTATTCTTTGTAATATTCTCTATATTAATAAGAGACAGTTTGAGTAGCTTCCGGTTAGCTGCTTGCACGCACAAGGGTATTTTCGGGATTTTGTAACCAGGGTATTCCGGTTCCTCTGTGTGAAAATTCCCCAAATTCCTCCTGCTTTCTGTAAGATAGTTTGTTATTGGCAAGTTGGAAGTGGGATTCTTCCCACATCGGAAGAAAGAAGTTATGTGCCTGTCATGTGAAACAACCCCGGGACCGACCTTACTCGTACCGTGCCTATTAGCCTCGGAACTGATCATTATGAAATAGCACATAACATGCACGAGATTGACTCAACAGACACGAGACTGACTCAACAGGCACGAGATTGACTCAACAGGCACGAGATCCTAGAGTTAATTATTTTTAACAGAAAAATCAAATTTATTTGAATTTTAAATTCAAAATTCGAATAAATAGTCGTGTCTGTTTGTGAAACAAGACATCTTTTCTGAAAGGGTCTGTTGGTTGCCTATAAATACACAAGAATTCCAACGAAGTGGATATAGAAAATCACAAGTGTTATTGTAGCTTTGTTGTATCGTGAAGAGAATCGTTTTGTATTTTCCCTAAATTAGTATACAGGCGATAACTCTTTAAGGACAATCGATTTTCACGCCTCAAAGCCAATTTTGATTATTATTTTCTAACAATCTTAAAGAGTTATTCTGCTATGGAGAAATTGATGTCTGTTGTTGAGAATCCGAAGGAGTTCATCAAACTTGATCGCTTTGATGGAACGAACTTTACCCGTTGGAGAGACAAGATGATATTCTTGTTGTCCGCTCTCAATATCTACTATGTTCTTGATTCTGCCTTGCCTACGATGCCTGAGCCCACAGCAGAAGATTCTGACGTAGTCAAGGAAGAAAGGAAGAAACGAGAACATGATGAACTGTTGCGTCGCGGCCATATTCTGAATACTTTGACAGATCGACTCTATGATCTTTACTGCAATCTGAAGTCGCCAAGAGAGATTTGGATTGCTCTACAAACTGCATACCAGAATGAAAAATGAGGTATTGACAAATTCCTGGCTCTGCAGTACTTTGAATTTAAAATATTTGATACTAGGCCTATAATGGATCAGATTCATGAACTGCAAATCTTAGTATCAAAACTAAGTGATCTTGAAGTTAAAATTCCTGATGCACTTCAAATAGGTGTTATTCTTTCGAAATTGCCCTTCCTCTTGGAATGACTATAGAAAGAAAATCCTACATTCTATGGATAAAATGACTGTGGAACAATTTCGTACTCACATTCAAATTGAAAGTGAGACTCGTGCTCGTGATGCTATTAGTCAGCCTTCGAGTTCCGTAGTCAATTTTGTCAGACAAAATGATTTAGGAAGTGGGAACAAACATCTGAAAGTTTCCAAAAAGTCTTCTTTTAAAAAGAGAAAGAACTTTAGTTGTCATCATTGTGGAAAGAAAGGCCATATGATTCGGGACTTGCAGATATAGAAAGGCAGGAATAAATTTCAATGCAGGCAATACCGAAAAGTCTGGAAAGATTAAAAAATCTGGAAATTCTGAAAAGGCAAACGTAGTGGAAAATTCTGCCCAAGGACTGGTTGCCATGGTTTCCGCAATGCAAATTGGTATGGTCACAGAGTTGAATGTGGCTACCGCTGCTACAAATACTCAAGACTGGTGGCTAGATTCGGGTGCTACTATTCATGTCTGTTATGACAAGAAGATGTTCAAGACATATGCAGAAGTGCAGGATTCTGAACAAGTCTTGATGGGAAACCATGTTGCGGCAGATGTTGCTGGAAAAGGAAGTATTGAGATTAACTTCACATCTGGCCAGAAGTTGACGTTACTGAATGTGTATCATGTTCCTGATATGAAGAAAAACTTAATGTCCGCTGCTTTGCTATCAAAGAAAGGCTTCAAGATAGTTATTGAGTCTGATCATGTAATAGTGTCTAAGAATGGAGTTTTTGTTGGAAAAAGGCTATAACTGTAACGGCATGTTCAAAATTGAGTATTAATGAAATAAATTATGTTTCTGCTTACATCGTTGAGTCTGATTCTTGTTTATGGCATGCTAGACTAGGACATTTAAATTTTGGCTCCTTGAATTATATGTCCAAAAATGGTTATATCTCATGTAAAACTCAACATATAAAATGTGAAATTTGCATACAAGCAAAGATGACTAAGAAACCATTTCGTAAAGTTGAAAGATCCACAGAACTATTAGATTTAATACATTCAGACTTGTGTGAATTAAATGGAGAATTAACTAGAGGAGGCAAAAGATATTTTATTACTTTTATAGACGACTTCTCTAGATTTACATATGTTTACCTACTTAGAACTAAGGACGAAGCTTTTCAAAAGTTTAAAGAATACAAGTCTGTTGTGGAAAATCAAAGGAGTAGGAAAATTAAAATTATTCGAAGTGATAGAGGCGGAGAATATTTTCCTAACGAATTTAATAAGTTCTGTGAAGAGCATGGCCTAATACATCAAATGAGTGCCCCTTATACTCCTCAACAAAATGGGTTAGCGGAAAGAAAAAATAGAACTTTGGTGGATATGGTTAATGCTATGTTACTTAATGCACATTTGCCACATAATTTATGGGGTGAAGCACTACTAACTGCATGTTATATTTTAAATAGAGTGCCTTCAAAGAGTATGCATATTTCGCCTTATGAGCTTTGGAATGGTAGAAAACCAAATTTAAATTATTTTAAAGTGTGGGGGTGTATATCCTATTATAGAGTACCTGACCATCAAAGAACAAAATTGGGTCCTAGAGGAATTAAAAGTGTTTTTGTAGGATATGCACAATACTCCAAAGCTTATAGACTGCTAGATCTAGAATCTAATGTCAATAGAATCTATACATGTTGAATTTATTGAAAATAGATTTATAAATGACAATGTTGATGAAATGACTGAAATAAATGGAAAACGTATTGATGCTAATAAATTGTTGCTTTTTGAAATTATTAAAACTAAGGAAAGAAGTGATGATATGCAGATAGAACCAAGGAAAAACCAAAGAATAAGAAAAGAAAAACATCTTGGTTCTGATTTTATTTCTTCACAATCTATAGTATTTCTTGTTGAAGGAGATAGGACAAACGTTTGTAATCAAATTCCAATTGTATTAAATGTTGAAGAAGACCCAAAGACGTTTCAAGAAGCAATGTCTTCTAGAGACGCTGCTTTTTGGAAAGAGGCCATTAATGATGAAATGGACTCAATTATATCCAACAACACTTGGGTTTTGGTTGATCTTCCTCTTGGATCAAAACCTATAGGTTGTAAGTGGGTCTTTAGGAGAAAGTACAATACAGATGGTTCTGTCCAAACCTTCAAAGCAAGATTAGTTGCAAAAGGTTTCACTCAAAAGGAAGGCATAGACTATTTTGATACATATGCTCCTGTTGCAAGAATAACATCCATTAGAGTCCTTTTATCCTTGGCCTCTATCTATGATCTTTACGTACATCAAATGGATGTTAAAACAGCCTTTTTAAATGGGAACCTTAGTGAAGAAATATATATGCAACAACCTGAAGGTTTTGTTCTTCCGGGAAACGAGAAGAAAGTTTGTAAATTGATAAAGTCTCTTTATGGTCTTAAACAAGCGCCTAAACAGTGGCATGAAAGATTTGATAGTGTAATACTATCAACCGGATTCGTACATAATAATGCAGACAAGTGCATTTACTCTAAATTTACAAAAGAATATGGAGTAATAATTTGTTTATATGTCGATGACATGCTGATTTTTGGTACGAATCTACAAGGAATTACCGAGACCAAGAAGTATCTAACCTCAGTTTTTAAAATGAAGGATTTAAATGAAGTTGATACTATTTTGGGAATCAAGGTCAAAAGAGATAACAAGCAAGTGACTTTGTCACAAGCACATTATATAGATAAAATCCTTACTAAATTCAGTCATTTAGGAATAAAGGGGTATAATACTCCTTATGATTCTAGTGTTAAGCTAACTGCAAATACTGGAAGAGCAGTAGCACAGTTGGAGTATGCAAGTGCGATAGGTAGTATGATGTATGCAATGCATTGCACTAGACCCGACATTGCATTTGCTGTTTGTAAACTTTCAAGGTTTACCAGTAATCCAGGTAATGATCATTGGAAAGCAATAAGTAGAGTACTTGGATATTTAAAATATACAAAGCACTTAGGCATTTGCTATAATGGTTTTCCTAATGTATTAGAGGGATATTCTGATGCAAGTTGGATTACAAGTGTTAATGATAATAAATCCACATCAGGATGGATATTTACTCTAGGCGGTGGAGCCATTAGTTGGGCATCCAAGAAACAAACATGTATTTCCCATTCTACTATGGAATCTGAATTTATTGCATTAGCAGCTGCTGGAAAAGAAGCAGAATGGCTGAGGAATATGTTACTTGATATAAAGTTGTGGCCACAACCTATGCCAGCCATTTCCATATTCTGTGATAGTGAGACTACAATGTGTGTTGCTCACAATAAAATATATAATGGGAAATCGAGACATATAAGCTTGAGACATGCTTATATAAGAGAATTAATTACAAATGGAGCTATAGCTATAATATATGTGAGATCAAATAAGAATTTGGCTGATCCACTTACGAAGCCATTAGGTAGAGATGTAGTACAACAAACTTGTGGAGGGATGGGGCTGAGACCCTTAAATTAAATACAAGGAATAGGAACCCCACTTTGAGTTAGTATACACTCTAACAATATAAGTTCAATGGGTAATAACAAGTTACTTGTATTGTTTAAGCACTGATCTCCTCTTTAGGAGCCCTAATTCTATTGTACTACTTACTGTTATATGAGGAGTTAAGGAGTTGTTAAATGCTTGTTATAACAGGGGCATAAAGACAAACTCCAAAGTGCATACTGTTACATGAAGAGGTTGATTAATCTTAATGGAATTATTAATGTCTGGAGTAACAGGGACATAGTAACTAATTCCACCTATATGAATATTGAAGTGGTGCCGCTTCTAGCAAGATTTAAAGGGTTGATCTTGTAAATATTCATGAATTCAGGATGAGCACATGGCCGTAAACGTGCTAAAACGAATACTGGATTTTTTAAGCTACTAGATAACGCTGTGTGTGTGGTACTTTCGGTTTTGGAACAAGGATTTGTGGTTCAAATCTTAAGATACCATTAACTTCATCAAAACTTTAATATACTTACACTAAAGAAAAGTTCAAATCTGTAAAAGATACTTTCAATTATTCACAAGTGTTATGAAGTGAAATAACAAACTAGGGGGGAATTGTAAGATAGTTTGTTATTGACATGTTGGAAGTGGGATTCTTCCCACATCGGAAGAAAGAAGTTCCGTGCCTGTCATGTGAAACAACCCCGGGACCGACCTTACTCGTACCGTGCCTGTTAGCCTCGGAACTGATCATTATGAAATAGCACAGAACAGGCACGAGACTGACTCAACAGGCACGAGACTGACTCAACAGGCACGAGATTGACTCAACAGGCACGAGATCCTAGAGTTAATTATTTTTAACAGAAAAATCAAATTTATTTGAATTTTAAATTCAAAATTCGAATAAATAGTCGTATCTGTTTGTGAAACAAGACATCTTTTCTGAAAGGGTCTGTTGGTTGCCTATAAATACACAAGAATTCCAAGGAAGTGGATATAGAAAATCACAAGTGTTATTGCAGGTTTTGTTGTATCCTGAAGAGAATCGTTTTGTATTTTCCCTAAATTAGTATACAAGCGATAACTCTTTAAGGACAATCGATTTTCACGCCTCAAAGCCAATTTTGATTATTATTTTCTAACACTTTCGTTCATCTCCATTCCTCTCCTCTGGCACTGTTAGATTTCGTTGCATAGTCTGTGGAACTATCCGGTGAGTTTACATTTGCGCTCTTCTCTCTTCTTTGATTTTCTCACCTTCTGTTATTTTTAGATTATAATCTCATCACAGGTCCTATTCGATTAAACTGTATAATTGGGGTAAAATAGTTGGTCGATCGTTTCTCTCTTTTGTATATACTTCACAATCGCTAGAATTAAATTTTCTGAGATGACTTTACCTGCGATTTCAGAGCTGTTTGCATAGTTTCGCCTGGTTTACGTCTGAATTTATCTAACTTTTCCTTTTTTCCTATTGTGGTTGTGAAAACGAAATTGAATTTATTATTTGCACATACCTAGATTTTCTGTTTTAAAGTTCCTTTTCCCGTGGCCAGTTCTACTGGATTAATATTATTTCAGCTAGGTAAAGAAGTTGGTCTACTATTTTTTCCTTTCGGGTACGGCATGGAATTGACCTTGTCGAACAGAAAATTCGAAGGAGCCCAACACTAAAGGGACGAGAAATTTTACAACGTGTGAGACATGCCACATCATACTTGAGTGAGGCTATTTATGGTTTGACACGTGGAGCCGTGGACCCCAGCCTTCATCATCATTCTCTCCCTCATTCTGGACGTACTCCCACTTTCCAATTCATCTCCTTATTTTCTTTATTGTTCTCCACTTCACCCCAGTACAAATTGTTTACCACTATACCAAGATTGTGAGGTAAATTGAATTAATCGATAAAAATTAAATTAACACTTTTTCCTTATTTCATTACCACACTTGGAGCAAGTGCAAATCTCAAGCAATTTTTTAAACTCATTTTTGACATGTGTACATCTATTTTTTTTGGTAAAAAGAAAGAACATGTATTATAGATAAAAGTACTAATACATTAAAAGTAATGCAACCTAGGCATCATAGTTGCCAGAGGAAAATGCATAAGAGGAACTGTAGGTGTCCCCGCATGGGGAACACTACTAGGTACTAAGTCATAAGTAGATATTACATTAGTATTACAAATACTAGTACCAATTGTAGTAGGGAGCGATTGTGTTGAAGCATGTACAAGTCTCCTTTGTTGGGCGCCCTCTTGATCTTGCTGAAAATAAGGTGTAACAAAAGGTGGTGGTTGTGCAAAAAGTGTGCAGATAGACGCGGCACTCCTGGATCCATATTTAGCTAAACTGTCAGCAACACAATTCTGCTCTCGATATATATGCTGGATGGGTGGGCTACCCAGCTGTAGAAGTAACAACCTGCAATCATTGATAATGTTAGTATAATGCATAGATGTATTTGAAACATACCTATGGGTTGTTGGTCATCTGTTTCGATCACAAATGGTGTCAAATGCTTTTGCAACGCTATTTTTAATCCATGAGGAGTGCAAATAGCTCTGATTGTATGCTGGTACCTTGTTTAGATTTTCCTGCAAAGCCCATAACCCAACTACCTTGGTGACAACGAAATACTCCACCAATGCCATATTGTTTATGGGAAAATGAACTAGGGCCATCTATATTTAGTTTATAGTAGTTTTCAGCTGGCAGATGCCATCTGATATATAAAGGTATGGATTGACAATTCTTTTTTCTCTGTTTATGACTCGTTGAGTAATAATATTCCGCTGTAGTATTAAAAAGTAATTAAATTTTTAACGGAAGTCTTTTATTTTTCAACCTGTGTTTGTTCCGTAGAAGCCAAATATGCCATAAGGCAAACAGTATGAATATAGTAGATGGGATGTGATGGGGGTTGGATGATTGATGTGTGTGAATAATGTCATACAACCAAGTGGTAGGATCTGTTGGAGGTGTGTTAGTGCACGAGAGTGGGAGTGACATGTTAAGATATTTCCATAACTGGATTGTGTTAGGGCAACAGAAAAAGATATGTTGCATTGTTTCATGTGCCAAATGGCACTGTGTACATATAGATGATGCTAAAATACCTAAATGGGAAAGGTATGCAGCAAGTTTATTATGGGAAATTAACCAAAGAAAGAAATACATTTTTGGTGAAATGTTTAACTTCCAAATCCAATTGTAAGAAGAAAGTTGACTGATATTAGGGTTAAGAGATGCGTAACAAAATTTGACAGGGAAAATACCATCGGAGGTAAGAGACCAAAAAATTTGATCATAGTTTATTGTTGATAGAGGCATATATATGTCCTTGATGCTTTGCTCAAGTTGGTGTGGTAATATAAAAGACAATTTTTCCAAATGCCAAGCCTGGTTATAGTAGTAATGTGAAACTAGTTTTGCCGCCTCATATCTAGGGAATGGTCCAGTGATACAATTACGGAGTGTGAAATTTGGCTTAATCCAAGGATCAGACCAAAAATGCACATAGTTGCCATTGGTAAGGTTCCATTGATGCCCGAAGTGATAACACAACCAACCCCGCATTATGTTTCTCCAGGTGGAAGAGATAGTTGTTTTTATAAGATTTCTTGGACGTAAATATATATTCAACAGTAAGTATTTTGGCCGCTCATCCTTCTTTTCTAGTAGATATATTTTTGAACTATTATTATTATTATTAATATATGTGTTAAGGTACTACGTATTTGATACCTTTTATATTTTTATTGTTAAAGCTCTACGACGAAGAGATCATTTAATTTTATATTGAAGTTTGAAAGATAATGCAACAAGAAGTATTTTCCTTTTTCAAAGTTAATGGAATAAAGGATGGCGAAAATTTAGAAAATATGATAAAGGAAGAATCAATAAGTATACCCAAAAACTAATTATTTAATGCGAAATATCATATTAGTTATAACATTATTTACTAAAACAAAAGAGTAAGTCAATTATTTCTTTCTAAAATATTAAGATTTTTCATTAAAAAAAGTACAGTAGGAAAATTTGAATCTCAACATGCTTTACATTTATAACCAAACATAATAAGGCCATTTACACTTTCTTCAGAAAGTAGAATTACAGCCATTTGTCCGTTGTAAATTCCTCTATCCCCTTTAAATGCAAGGGTTGAGACTAAAAATACGGGTCAAAGCAAATTTCAATTTCACTGTTCAAATATCTTTCTTCATCTGCATGTTCTTCGAATTGAGATTTTTTGGAATTTGCTCATTGATTAAGGCTTCATTAAATTTAATTTTGTGAGAGCTTTTTACTTCAAAATTCATCTTTTCTTTGTTATCCTGGGTCTTGTGTTTCTGACACATGATTGAAATATTTTATAAAGGCATAATAGCCTCATAAATACTTATACTTGTTCGCGTTTGACATCCCGATCCATCCAGCCACCTCTACTCATTCAAAACAACTCTTTTAAACCCTTCCGACCTCGCGTGCTCTTCAACGATTCAATGAGGATGACACATCCATGTCCACCTCAGATTTTTTATGCCACATCATTATTTTCACTTCATTTCAATATTTTCTACTATATTTTTTATTTTCTTTTCGCTTCACTACACCCCTCCCCTCTACTCTTTATCTCCTATTATTCCCACCTCTATGCCGCCACCTTCATCACCCCAAACAGTCCCCTCCCCTCCTCCCATTAGTTCACCTTCACAACCCCAAAAATTCTCTAGCTCTATTACCCCAAATACACACAGTAATCATTCTTCAAAATGCTCATTAACAAATGAAAACAGAAACAAAGAAAGAAAAAGAAGAAAATAAAATAGTTAATAGAATTAACACTTCCTAAATCCTTACAAATCACAGCCACCCCATCCAAAATAAAACACTGGAATAATGCAATTCCCACTATTCTTTGGAGATCTCAATACTACTTAAGATGATTTTAAGATATTGTTTCAACAAGAAGAGTAGAAGACCCATATGATCTTAATCATTTTTATGAACAAAAATTGTTTAAAAAAAGAAAAAAGAAAACCCATGTTCATTTGGGCCTCCAGCTTCTATTCTCTCAATGAAATCTCACCTGATGGCCTATATTGTTAGCAAATTAACTGTAGTTTATTGACTTATCTTTAGATTTGATTTTCTTCTTTTACAAACAAAATGGAATCAAAAATCGAAGGTGAAAGACACTTTTTTTGCGATATTGAAAAGGTAAATCTTGGGACTGAACAGTATATGAAAGCAAGTATGAAGGGGGAAGAAGAAGAGTATATGGGGGGGGGGGGGGTTGGACGGGTTAGCGAAGAAGGGTTGCTGGATTGGGGAAAGCAGAAACATGAAGGGGAGGGGAACTCTTTAATAATAAAGTAACAATTTCTTAACTTTTTTTTCTTTTTATTTTCATTTTCTTTTATTTAATCTTTTTTTAAATCAAATGTGTTGTTTACACTCGTTTTATACGCGTGCATTTCACACATTTCATCCAACTCAGCAGATTCAATACCACATAAACTTGGTCAATGGTCAGAAGCGTTTAAAATACTAGTTTTGATCGGGTAGAGGTATCTAGATGAAATGCTGTAGAGTTCAAGGACCGGGATGTCAAACCGGAACAAGTTCAAGTGTCTCCTAGGCTATTCTACCTTTTATAAATTCAAACTTTTTCTCTTTTGGTACAAAGATCAGGAAAGAAGAGCTAACCGAATGGATTTGTAAAAGAAAAATAGGACTTATAACAAGAGAAGAGGATGGTGAGGTCGGTACGGAGGAGAATGAACTGGGAAAAAAAAATGAGGAATGACCGGAGAGTGAGATTAGGTGAAATGTGACAGAAAAGTGATGGTGAAGGGTGGGGTCCACAGCTCCACGTGTCACACGCTAAATAGCCTCATTCAAGTATGACGTGACATGTCTCACACATTGTAAAATTTCTCCTAAAGGGACATATAGAACTCTTAAAAGAGTGTACGGAGATGAACACTTGAATATTTATTTAGCTGTGCAAAATTAAAGGGACATATAGAACTCTTAAAAGAGTGTGCGGAGATGAACACTTGAATATTTATTTAGCTGTGCAAAATTAAAGGAACAATTAGTAATTAATTTTTAATTTTACTCGGTCTCCTCTAAGTTGCAAAGCTAGCAACGACTAATCTATTTTGATTTGTGGTGCTTTGATCATTTGAGTTTTATACATTGTTTTCTGTTGATTAGAGTTGCTGATTAGATGACCATCTTTCTGAATTTGGTGGCTTTTTATATGTTGATGTCTCAGTTTACGCTCTTTCTTTCTCCGTATTGTGATATTTTATTATGGGTGTCTAACGGGCCGGGTCAGCCCGTTTTCGGACCGGCCCAAATCGGTTAAAATCGGAACCGGCCCGGACCGGTACAAGGGGACCGGGTGGGGCTGGTTTAAAAAGGTAGGGGGTTTGGTCCGTTCACGTTTTGTCAACCGGTTAACCGGACCGATCAAACCCGGTCAATGCAAATTACTGTTCAACCGGTTAACAGGCCCGGCCTGGTTTAAAAGCTATATTTCATTTTTATTTTATTTATTTTTTAAGGTTTTAGAGTCTAAGGCAATGCAAAACCTTTGAATTTACTCTTTTTCCCTTAATTTACTTGTTAAATGTAAACCTTTCAATTTGTAAGTTTGAATTTTGAAATAAATGTAGAACTTGCAATTTATAAGTGCAATTTTTTTTCATTTCATTGTATTTTTTATATTTTTACTTTATATTAATATAAATTACAATAGTTATACAAAATACAAAAAAATAAAAAAATAAAAAAATAAAAAATAAAAAAAAACACTATCCCGGCCCGGCCCGGCCCCTTGTATCCGTAACCCTTACTATTCATTTTTTACCCGGATGAACCCGAACCCGTTAAACCCGATAAGCCCCAACCCGTAACCGTCCCGGACCACAACCCGTACGGTTACTAATTTTCAGGGCATTTGCATCTATACCCGCTTTTTGTGTCACGTTTTAACTTGTGCCCGCTTTGCAAAAACAATTGCGAGCGTACCCGTTTTTTCGCATAACTTCAGCATACGGGGCTGAAGTAGCAAAGACAATCACACAAAACTTCAACATTCTAGTAGCAGGGCCTGAAGTTCAGCTCTGAAGCTGAAGTTTTTGTGTTGTAACTGGGAAACTTCAGCTCTAGAGCTGAAGTCTAAGGTAATCACTACCGTTTTTAGTGTTTCGCGGTTGATCAACTAGAAAGAAAAGATAACTAAATAACTTCAGCTCTAGAGCTGAAGTTTTTGTTTTGTAACTGTCGAATTATTTAGTTCTTTTTTCTTTCAAGTGCTTGTGTGTTCCAGTTCTTTTCTTTCTTCTTCAGCTTCTGCTTTTTTGTCTTTCGTTTTGTAATTTTAAACTCCAGTTATTTCTTGCTTACTGAATTATTAATAGTCTTGAATTCAAATTTTATTTTAAACAAGTTCCCTTTTAAACCTACCTGATAAAGATAAAGAACTATCAATATACAAGCGTATTCAGCATAAATTCTTATTATGAGTAGAACAACAACTTCAAAGGTATTATATTACAGAATACAGATGTACATTAAAGCAAACATAAAATGTTTCAATGTGTGCTGAGCACCAAAAATAAATACGTACTACATAAAAGGTAAAAGTTAGGAGGATGAGAAAGGGGAAGGAGGAGGAGAAAGGGGGTTGAAGTTATTTAAAAAGTGGGTATAAGTTAAAAGTTTTAAAAAAATAGGTATAGGTTAAATGAGGGCGATCAAATAGGACTTCCCGTACAATTTTTACCTAATTTTCCCTATCCAGCCCAGCCCACCCGTTAGACACCCATATATCTTATTCTATTTTTGTGCGGCATGAGTTACTGCAGAGATATTCATTGGATTGTTCCTTTCTCTTGTTATTTGATGAAACAATATATTTACAAGGTCTCACATTGACATGCAGGACGTCTGGAGTACCGACGCTTGCGAAAAAGCACATTAATTGATCATCGACAGTCAAAAAAGAATTCTCGCTCAGTAAACAAAGCTCATGATAAAAATAACAAACACCGTAAAATAGATAACTCTTTAGCAATGACTCAGAAAGAAGAAAAGTTGTTGCAACGCCGCCTCAAATATCGACAGGCAACAACCAATCGCCTTCTCGCAAATGCAAATCATGTGAATCTTGATGGAACGATATATCTCACATACATCATGATCTTAATATTGGAGCAGCATGAGTTGCCTGCTTATAATAGACTATTACTTTTTCAATAGGCCTGTAAATTTCAGTTCATGGCAATTATGAAAAAAAATGGTAGCTCCAATAAATCATTTCACGTGTAATAAATGGAGTCCGGAATCTAAAAATAAAATGTATTCACAAATATACCAAATGAATCGTTAAAACCTCCAAAATGTAGTTTATAACCAACATGATAAACAACAAACAAGTACAATGACCTGACCATGCCAGTACCATCAAAATTAAAATAGCTAGCAGGAAGCATTTTGTCCATCCTGTTATTTTGAACTCAAGTTTAAATTTTATATTAATTATTGGTACTGGGTATTCAAATACAATACGAGGCATTTAATTTTTCCAACCCAAATGAGCTTTTGATTTTTGTTTCAATGCTATAATATTGATAGCTAATTATGGTCCCTTTGCTCTTTACATCTCAACAACTTGCCCTAGTTTAGTACTCCAGTGACATCTTTTTCACCTTATCAAGTCTGAGGTATCAAAATAGCTTGGATTGTGATTGTAATCTACTAGAAACTGCATTACTGAGAGGAATTTCAGATCGAGCAATAACTGGCATATCAGTTGCAGCAGTTCTTGTAGTAGCCCTTTTAGCGGCTTGCATGTATCTTATATGTTATAGATGCAGGAAAAGGGAGAAAGAATCGTTTGTTCACCTAACACCTTACAAACATAGTCATAATGAGCATGTTCATGGTAATCTTTATGGTTTTGAATCTCTTGATGTATACTTTAGTTACCCATACTATGAGAGTTTCCACTGTATCTAATTTCTCATTTCTCTTGCTTTAGGCATAAGGAATCACTATCTTCATGATGACTATTTGTTAAAGATATTACTCCATTTGGACATAAGAATGGTAAGTTCATATACACTGCAGCATAATGGCTTAAAAAGAATATCAATAGTACTACATAGGAAGAATTGTATTTTATTTCCAAAATACTTATAATGTTGTTTTGAATCATATCCAAACCGACCAACAAGGAAAAAATGTAAACCGACCAAAGTCGGTCGGTATTTTAATTATGTAATTAAAAAATAAATCATCTAGGAATCGAACCGGGGTATACTGTAGCAAGATACTATTCTACCACTAGATCAATTGTGTATTTTATTTTAAGACCGTCTTTCATTTCATTTATATTATTTAATTATATTTTCGTACGAAAATAACCGACCAATGTCGGTTGATTTTATTAAAATTAAAATTACGGACCGAATTCGGTCTGTTTTTTAAAATTGTCACACCTCCTTTTTACCTACACCCCGAAAGAATGTATATAAGGGAGTTTTTTCCAACTTAAAGTGACAATCGAAACGGGATTATTTTATTAAAAATTCAGAGTCGTCACTTGGGATAATTTATGGTATCCAAGTCACCGGTTCAAATCCCGAATCGAGAAAGAGATTGGCTCTGTGAGCGCGGGCTTACTTCCGCTAGTAAGTGACATAAACCGAGGCTCAGATTGAGCCTAGACTAAAAAAGGGAGATCAGAACGGCTGAAATAGGACACTTAACTATTAATTTTTTAAGCTTGGTAAGAATGCCTTGGGAAATTACCTTAACCAAAATTTTGGAAAACCCTCCTAGCAATTGTCAGAATTTTTGATATGGTGATTATCAGAATTTGCCACAAAAACATGACAATCGCCATAAATTTTTTCATGTGGTAATTACAAGGCTTTACCATAAAACATGGCAATCACCATAAATTTTCACATGATGATCACTAAGATTCGCAAAATCATGGCAATCATCCAAAAAATTTCATATGGTGATCACTATGATATACAAAAATATTGCAATCGCCAAACATTTTTATATGGTGATCATCAGTATTTACCATAAACATGGCAATCGTTAGAAAAAAATTCTGGCAACGACTTTAAAATTCTGACACGAGCTATTTTACCAAAAATTTCTTACCGGAATCAAAATATAAATGGTAATTCTAAAAAGTTTCATCCAATACAATTTTGGCTTGGAAAGATACAAGCATATTGACGGCAAGCCCACATTTAACTCAGACCTCTTCGAGCAATACAAGCATGAAACATGATAGCCCAAATTCGAATATACTTAATTACTACTTAATAGTAGTAGTAGTAGTAATAATAATAATTATCCAGCTTGTGAGCGTGAGCTCGAGGATGGTATAACAACCAGTGTATTTAACTAGCTAGGAATCTAAAACCAATGGGTTTCTAACTAGACATAGTTTGATGTTGAATCTTTTTTAAAAAGGGACAAAATTTGGTTCATGTCTGTACTGAAAATTAACTAAAGCGAAACTGAACAATTCCAACGTAGAATTTAGACACATTTAAACTGAACCTCAAAAATTGCTACTCGCCAAATTATGTTGGAAATCACTCGATCTCCCCATTTACAGAAGAAGAAAGAGGTATAAAGGTTGAACAAGAAAAGCAGATAGGTTCAGTCAATAAAAGAAAATGTTTGGATATAACAAAATCTCCTCATTTTGGTCTCAGGTGTGAGAGGACATGTATTATCATTCCAGCAACCAAAGGTAACTTTAAGTGATTAAATCTAGACCGTCTATAGTGGAGCTCAACTCTAGAACTTTCTCACATGTGTAGAAGAGCTCACACGTACTAGAGATTGTAGGGAATATTAGTTGGTTAGTTAGTTAATTTTAGTCTAATGTAAAGCTGACAAGTGTACAGAATTTATAGGATTTTTCTATTTTCTATTTTCTCTGCTAGTTTTCTTTTACTAGGTATATACTTGTATAAAGCTAGGCATTCTTATAACAATGAATGCATCAATCAAAATACAGAAATTTTTTACATCTTCCTTTCATTATTCTATCAATTTATTCTTGTATATATGTGTTATTGGAACGAGTCGAGAAATAATGATATTTTTAGAAAGGGATACACCACCAATAGGGCACTAAGCTTAAGATACAAAATACACAAATCAGTGATTTCCAAAAGCTTTCCTTCCATAGGGAATTCTCCAATATTTACATACACATCATCATGTGAAAAAAGGTTACTACAAAAAGAAACATGATTCTACTTTAAGGAGACACCAAAACACTTTTCTTTTAAGCCAAGCACAGTGAGAAAAACAAATGTTACACAAACTCTCTAATCAAATTCACATAGCAAAACTTTCTTCTAATATTTTCATTATATCATGAGATATTTGAAGCCTAAATTTGAATAATACAACTGAAATAACCAACTTTAACGGTCATTTCATGTTTAAACATTCCCTTTCATGTCTTCTTCAGTCCAACTTAGACAACTGGTGGCCAATCAAAACATTAAAAGTCTACATCGATCCTAAGTTATATAAAACTGTCCTAGAAATCCAACAAACCACATCAAAAGATTCAGCTTGGACCATTAGTTTGTACACTCCCAAAAATATAACTTCTTCCTCCTCTCAAGTGCTTATTCGTGGGGGCTTACACGCGATTATAGGGAGCAATATCGCGCTATTGTTACAATTTGTCAGGTAAGCAGGTTCGGATCTTGAGCTATGATAGTTTGAACTCTTTACTTCGCCTCGAACTGATATTTACTTTGTACAATTTCTTCAAATGGTATCTTCCAATTGTGTATATACGTTTTTTTATTTCCAAAAAATGGTGCTATTATATGAGTTCTCATTAGTTCTGGGCATTTGTGTGAAGGATATTGAAATTTGGCTTCTTCTTTATGAAACTTTTTACGAAGCATTATCATATATATGAGACTCAAGGCCGGCTCTAAGGTCAAGCTAGTAAGGCCGCTGCTTTAGGCCTCCAAATTTGGGGAGCCCCATTTTCAGCGAAAATAGGTCATATGCTTATAGTTTTATTTCCCCTAAATATTGAGAAAATGAATTTAAGAAAGACAATAATATGCTTTATGGATTTTTACATGTATAGAAACTTTAGACCTGAATTTTATCGTTAATAGTGTAAGATGGTGAGTCTATTTGGAAACAGCCTCTCTACCCATGATAGAGGTAAGGTCTGCGTACACACTACCCTCCCCAGACCCACTAAGTGAAATTATACTGAGTTGTTGTTATAGTGTAAAATGGGGAGTGAAAACACCATCATAAGTACTTTAATTTAAGTTCCTTTTTCAGTTTTCATGCCTTTGTTTCTTATTGCAATGCATCAACTATTGATGTTGAACAACAATAATTGATTTGAAGGTTCTTACTATTCACATTGCTAAAAAAAAAAATTATTTTTCACCATAGAAATATATAAATTGGATTTGACAATAATGTGTAATTTATAGAAAGAATTTTTTTGATGAGAATGTTGATAATCACAAAGTCTCTTGAAGATTTTTTTTTAAAGTTAATTACTTCTTGTATGTAGTAGACCAAACCAAGTTCACTTCAACGTAGATTTAAACAATTTAAAGCGTATGTTCTTCAATATTTTTAAAATATAATAGTCAGTCTAATATTGACGATTTAGACTTATTTTCTGAATTAAAAGTATAAAATGATTTAGATTTACCTAAGGGCAATAATGTCTCAAGAAATATTAAACGAATTAGCTATATTATTAATTGAAAAAAAGAAGAGTTAGAATAAATTGGTTGTAATAAAAAATAACTTTGCATCACACAAAGCTAGAAAAAATAGACTTCAAATAAATTAAAATTTTCTTTTTTTGTTTAAGGCCTCCATTTAACTTTGGTTTTAAACCCCTAGTGTGGTTGAGCCGCCCTAGTACAGGGCACCCCTTACTAAAGGTTATCTCCTTTTCATTTTTTCTTTTTATTTTTGTTGCTATTAAGATAATCTAAGTTTAAAAATAATACAATTTTTTGTTGAAAAGATGAATACAAATGAGATGAAGATTCGAGGGGAGCTCGAAAGGGATGTGGAGAGGGATTTAGAGGACGAAATAAAAGAAGGAATATGCCAATTAGCACTAAGATTGCACAGGCTTTACCTACATCAAGAGGAAAGGAACACAAAGAAATCAGCTAATGACCTTGGTGCAACAGATGGTACGCATGGTACAAACACTAAAGCACTTTCTGAAGTGAACATTAATATAAAGATGGAAGGAGGGACAAAAATTGAGATAAAAGAAATCAAGAAAAAAGCACGTCGAAGTTCCAGCAATTTGAGAAGTTCTAAGGCAGCGAGTAATGTTATGTTTACTCGTCCGCCTAAATTTGACTGGACACAAAGTTTAAGGTCAGAACCAACTTCTGTTACTGGCTATACTAAAATCGATAGTTCTAGAAATCGAGCTAAAAGTATTGTCAATAAAAATGGTCAACGGAAAGTAAAAGTAGTTAAAGATGTTGAAGAAAAATCGGCGAGAAGTTTGAAATAGATGAAAGGAGAATTTGGGAGTCAATAACACAATATAGGAGCTTGGATGGAAAAGTTACATATTTACTACTATTATTTATTCTGATTTTCGTTCTTTCTTTACCAAAATCTTTTAAATTTTGAGATTTTATTTTTTGTTGAATTCAGTATGGTTGTAATGTGTGTGCTTGAGAGAGGTGTTATTGCATTTACAATATTTAGATATTTGTTGTCATTTTATGGGACTTGAAGATTAATTGAAAAGAATTTGTATATCTATCACCTTTGCTTCTATATTCTACTCATCCATTCTTCATTCTTAAAGAATATGTTGGTGAAATTATGGCCAGACAAAAAGTCTTTGAGCTATGAGGAAAATAGAAACTCTACCAATCTCTTTATCATTATTATGACATAACCACGGGCAGACTTAGGTTCACCCGAACTCCTTTCCTCTGTAAATCACATTCTACATATAAGACAAAATTCATTTTGTACTTTTATATATTATATACTTTAATTTGAATCATCTTGACACAATTCAAAAGCATGTCTCAGTAGTCAAGGGGGTTCAAACATTTATAAGGTCGCTATTTCATTTCACTTGTTACGGCCTCTTTTAAATTTTTTTTAACCTTTTTCACTACTAGAAATTCGGCAAAAATAAACCACGGTCGACCGACCAAAACCGGCTGATTTTCAAAATATTTTATTTTTTAATTTTTTTTACGAAACCGACCAACTTTGGTCGGTTTTCTTTGGCGCAAAAATGCGAGAAACTATTTTTGAGTCCCGCAAAAATTATTTTTTAAGAAACCAACCAAATTTGATAGGTTTTTCATTTAAAATAAATTAAAATTAAAATAAAAAAAACCGACTAAAATCGCTCGGTTAATTCGGCCGATCATTTTAAAAAACTAACCAACTTTGGTCGGTAATTTTATTTTTCTAAAACCGACCAACTTTGGTCGGTTATTTTAGTGCGAAAATATAATTAAAGAGTATAAATGAAATAAAAGACAGTTTTAAAACAAAATGCACCAATAGTCTAGTGATAGAATAGTATCCTTCCATAGTACAACCCTGGTTCGATTCCCAGATGGAGCATTTTTAATTACATAATTAAAATACCGACCAATTTTGTTCGAAAAAAACCGACCAACTTTGGTTGGTTTTTTCTGCAATATTTTTTTCCTGAATTTAATTGACCGACCAAAGTTGGTCGGTAATTTCCGACCAACTTTGGTCAGTATGCCCTTCCGACCTTCAAAATACTGCCCACACATAAATGGTCGTGTTTTGGACGGTTATTGTCACAACTAAAACTGATCCAGTCGTGATGGCGCCTAATGTGAAACTATGCCAGCTGACACAAACTCCAAAACCAACTAGAAATTCATAATAAGTCATTTTAAGCCATTATTTAGCTAAGATTCCATAATATAAGTTAGAATAAGCAGTGCGGAAATAAATACAAGTCTGACATCGGGGTGTCACTAGTCATGAGCAACTACAACTCGTCTAGGAACAAGAAAAGACAACATAGTCTGAAAATAAAATGCTAAGACAATCTAAATAAGACAAGAAGGTGAAGCACTAGGCTGCGAACGCCAAACAACTACCTAGTCAACTCCGGAGACCTGCTGGAAGGCTGATCAACACTCACTATCGCGCCTAGAGACTCCTGGATATGAACACAAGGTGCAGGGAGTAATGTGAGTACGCCAACTCAGTAAGTAATAAAAGTAAAAGTAGCTGAGCAGTAAGAAACATGTAATTTCAGGTCATAGCAAAATAACATATGTGCAAATCAGTACAGTAAATCCACAAAATTCGTAAAAATAACTCGGTTCAGTAAAACCTTTTTAAAACAGCTTTCAATAGTTTCAAACAAGTGATGAAAACAGTGAGTAAAAGGGATGAAAACATAAACAGCCCGTCGGGCAAAACATGTACCACAACCGCCCCTCGGGCAAAATATCAACAGAACCAGCCCCTCGGGCTACCTCACAATCACTCGTAATCAGCCCCTTGGGCAACAACATGAAATAACAACAGCCCCTCGGGCAATATCACATCTCACACACTGGCTACCCGTGCTCACTTGGGGGTGTTCAGATTCCGGAGGGGCTCCTACTCAGTACAAATATGAAGTCAAAACAGTGAGGAATAGCAGTAAAAAGCTCCTAAGGGTCCAAAATAGTTGGCACGAGGCCCAAATATGGCATTCAGCCCAAAACATGATAATAATTTCCAAAACACAATGATATCAAACAGGTTTTAATCAAATACGCGATTTAACAGTCATATGAGATGGACCAAGTCACAATCACCAACGGTGCAAGATCCCACGCTCGTCATTTAACGTGTGTGTTACCACAAAGTAGCACAACGATGTGAAATCCGGGGTCTCATACCCTCAGGACAACATTTACAATCATTACTTACCTCAAACCGGTCCAAACTCTAGCCCGCGATGCCTTTGCCCCTCGAACCGGCCTCCAAATCTAACCAAAATCAGATTCATACCATCAAAATATGCTAAAGGAACAAAGCCCACTCGAAAATACCCAAGTTACATAAAAAATCCCGAAATTGGCCAAACCCACCCCCGGGCCCATATCTCGAATTTTGATAAAAATTACCAAACTAGTATCCTTACACTCCCACGAGTTCATACATATCAAATACATCAAAATTCGACCACAAACGACCCCTCAAATCCCTAAATCAAAGTCTCCAATTTTAAGCCCTAATTCCCCAATTTTAGGCTTTAAATCCCATAAATTTCATGTCTAATTAGGTAGAAATTACCATATAATCGAGTATTGAGTTCAACAATCTTACCTCCAAGTGTTTCCCTTCGATTCCCTCTTCAATCCCTCTAAAAAATCTTCAAAATCGCTCAACAATGGTGGAAAATAGACCAAAAATCGTGAAGACAACTATTTAAACATTCTGCCTAGATGACATTTCCTTTTTCGCGAACGGGGTCAAAGCCTCGCATTCGTGAAGCACAAAAATCCACAGACCAATTATTCCTCCTTCACGATCGCGACTATACCTACTCGAACGTGAAGCACAAAACTCTCGGGGTCCTAGCTGCTCCAATTACTGTACGCGAACGCGGGACCTACTTCGCATTCGCGATGCACACTCAGCCTCACCCTTCGTGAATGCAGGACCAAAATCGCGAAAGTGAAGGGCAATTCTCCTACCTCACTTCACATCCCTTCGCGAACGCGAGAGCCCTCTTGCGAACGCGAAGATCAAATCTCTGCAACACAAAACTGAAGAAAGCTACAACTTCTAAAAATAAGAATTTAATTTGATAACCACCCGAAACTCACCCGAGGCCCTCAGGACCTCAACTAAATATGTCAACACATTTTATAACATCATTCAAACTTAGTTGAGTCCTTGAATCACTCAAAATAATACTAAAACATCAAATCACCCTCTGATTCAAGCCTAGGAATTCCAAAACTTCCAAATTCCACTTTCGATCAAAAAGTCTTTCAAACCTCGTCCGAATGACCTGAAATTTTGCACGCATGTCCCAAATGACACAACAGACCTATTCCAATTTTTGAGATTCCATTCCGACCCCTATATCAAAATTTCCACTACCAACCGAAAAATGCCAAAATTTCAATTTCGCCAATTCAAGCCAAAATCTACTCCAGACCTCCAATATACATTTTGATCACATTCCTAAGTCTCAAATCACCTAATAGAGCTATCTGAACCATCGCAATTCACATCCGAGACCTTTTTCACATAAGTCAACATCCGGTTGACTTTTCCGACTTAAGCTTACTCAAAAGAGACTAAGTGTCTCATTCCTTTCCAAAACTACTCCGAACCCGAACCAACCAACCTGATATCACATAATACAGTTAAACAAGACAAAAAAAAAGCAAAAATGAGGAAAACGGAGCGGTAACTCATGAAACGATCGGCCGGGTCGTTACATCCTACCCCCTTAAGCAAACGTTCGTCCTCGAACGAGTCAAGAAACATACCTAAAGTCTCAAATAGTTGGGGATATCTGCTCCGCATCTCCCACTCGGTCTCCTAGGTAACCTCCTCCATGGTCCAACCTCTCCACTGCACTTTCACTGAAGTTATATTTCATCTAACTGAACCGTGCTGAAATCCATGAGACAGATCGCCAATATACTTCCGGAGCATAGAAACATGAAATACCGGATGCACATTCGATAAGCTGGGTGGAAAAACAAACTCATAAGCCACCTCCCCAATCCTCCGAAGCACTGAACCGAGGACTCAATTTACCCGTCTGTCCAAATCTCATAACACTCATCGGTGAAACCTTCAATAGAACATTCTCCCCAACCATGTAGGACACATCACAAACCTTCTTGTCAACATAACTCTTTTGTCTCGGCTGCGTTGTACGAAGCCACTCCTGAATCACCTTCACTTTGTCTAAAACATCCTGTACCAAGTATGTACCCAATAGCCTAGCCTCACCCGACTCAAACCAAGCAACTAGAAATCTACAATGTCTCCCTTACAAAGCCTTATATGGAGCCACCTGAATACTTGACTGATAACTGTTGTTATAAGCAAACTCCGCGAGTGGTATAAACTGATCCCATGAACCACCGAAATCAATGACACAAGTGCGCAACATGTCTAACAATATCTGAATAGTGTGCTTGGACTGCCCATCCATCTGAGGGTGAAAAACTATGCTCAACTTAACCTGAGTACCCAACTCTCTTTGTACGGCCCTCCAAAACGGCAAAGTAAACTGAGTACCTTTATCTGAAATAATGGAAACTGGGACACCATGCAAGCGAACAATCTCTCAGACATAGATCTTTGCCAACCGCTCTGAAGAATAGGTAGTACACACAGGAATGAAGTGCACAGACTTGGTCAGCCGATCCACAATCACCCAAATAGCATCGAACTTCTTCAAAGTCAATGGAATTCCAACTACAAAATCTATGGTGATCCGCTCCCACTTCCACTCTGGAATATCCATCTGCTAAATCAAGCCACCCGGTCTCTTATGCTTATATTTCACCTGCTGACAATTGAGACACCGAGCTACAAATCCCACAATATCCTTCTACATTCTCCTCCACCAATAGTGCTGCCCCAAATCCTGATACATCTTCGCGACACCCGGATAAATGAAATACCGCGAGCTATGGGCCTCATCTAGAATTAACTCACGGAGCCCATGTACATTAGGCACACATATCCGGCCCAGCATTCTCAACACCCCATCGTTACCAATAGTCACATCTCTGGCATTGTCGTGCTGAACTCTGTCCTTAAAGACAAGTAAATGAGGATTATCATACTGGTGCTCTTTGATGCAATCAAACAAGGAAGACCGTGAAATCACACAAGCTAAGACCCGATTGGGCTCCAAAATATACAGCCTCACAAACCGATTGGCCAAGGCCTGAACATCAACTGCAAGAGGTTTCTCCCTAATAGGAATAAATTCAAGATTGCACATACTCATTGCTTTCCTAATCAAAGCATCAGTCACTACATTGGCCTTCCCTGGATGGTACAAGATAGTAATGTCATAATCCTTTAGCAGCTCCAACCATCTTCGCTGCCTCAAATTGAGATCCTTCTACTTGACCAAGTGTTGGAGGCTACGATGATCAGTAAACACCTCACAAGACACACCATAGAGATAATGCCTCCAAATCTTCAACGCGTGAACAATGGCAGCCAACTCTAGATCATGAACTGAGGGAAGTTCTTCTCATGGGGCTTCAACTGACGAGAAGCATAAGCAATCATTCTACCCTCCTACATCAACACACACCCAATACCAATTCTTGAAGCATTACAATTCATTGTATATGAACCTGAAGCTGATGGAAAAACTAACACCGGAGTTGTGGTCAAGGCAATTTTGAGCTGCTGAAAGCTCGCCTCACACTCATCCGACCACCTGAATGGAGAACCCTTTTAAGTTAATTTGGTCAAGGGTGATGCGATAGATGAAAATCCCTGAACTAACTGACGGTAATAACCCGCAAAACCAAGAAAGCTGCGAATCTCTATGGCTGAGGATGGTCTGAGCCAACTCTAAACCGCATCTATCTTCTTCGAATCAACCTGAATACCCTCACTGGACACCACGTGTCCCAATAAAGCCACAGAATTAAGCCAAAACTAACATTTGGAGAACTTTGCATAAAGCTTCTCCTCCCTCAATCTCTGCAACACAACTCTCAGATGCTCTGTGTGCTCCTTCTGACAACGCGAGTATACCAAATATCATCAATAAAAACAATCACAAACAAGTCGAGATAAGGCCAAAACACGATGTTCATCAAATGCATGAACGTTGTTGGGGCATTGGTCAACCCAAAAGACATCACAAGGAACTCATAATGACCATATCGGGTCCTGAAAGATGTCTTAAGAATATCCGAGTCCCTGATCTTCAGCTGGTGATACCCTGAACGGAGATCAATCTTGGAGAACACTCTTGCTCCCTGAATCTAGTCAAATAAATCATCGATACGAGGCAAAAGATACTTGTTCTTGATTGTAATTTTGTTCAACTTCCTGTAATCAATGCACATCCTCATCGTGCCATCCTTCTTCTTCACAAATAGAACAGGCGCACCCCAAGGCGACAAACTAGGCCGAATAAACCCCTTATCAAGGAGTTCCTGAAGCTGTTCCTTTAACTCCGCTGGTGCCATACGATACGGTGGAATATAAATGGTCTGAGTGCCCAGCACCAAACCAATACCGAAATCAATATCCCTATCCGGTGGCATGCCTAGCAGGTTTGCAGGAAGCACATCAGGAAAACCTCTCACTACGGGAACATAATTAATTCTAGGAGTCTATGCACTAACATCCTTCACAAAGGCTAAGTATGAAAGACAACCTTTCCCAACCATCCGTTGGGCCTTCAAGAATGAAATCACCCTACTAGGGACAAAATCAGTCGAACCTCGCCACTCAATCCGTGGCATCCCCGGCCTAGCCAATGTCACTACCTTAGCATGACAATTCAATATAGCACGACATGGAGATAGCCAATCCATGCCCAATATCACATCAAAGTCCATTATACAAAGCAAAAAAAGGTCCACTTGGGTCTCCAGACCCCCAATAGTCACCACACATGACCGGTACACACGGTCCACAATAATAATATTGCCTACCGGAGTAGATACACGAATAGATAAAACAAGAGACTCACGGGGCGTATCCAAATAACGAGCAAAATATGATGAATCATATGAAAAAGTGAAACCAGGACCAAATAACACAGAGGCATCTCTATGGTAGACTGAGACAATACTTGTAATTACAGCATCTGAAAAAATTGCATTGGGTGTAGCTAGGAGTGCATAGAAACTGGCCTGACCACCACCTGATAACCTCCCCCTTTGGGGCGACCCCTAGTTGACTGTCCTCCACCCCTAGCGGGCTGTGTGGGTGGTGAAGTAACTGGTGCTGAAGTCGATGGATGACTCCTCTGCTGAGATAAACCCCCAAGACGACAAGGACATTGCCTCCACATGTGACCCAACTCTCCACACTCATAACAACCTATCGTGCCCCCTTTTTTCTTGCGAAAATTGGGTTTGTGATATTTGGGAGACAACTCGTTCCCTTTTGGGGAATTGGGTTTGAATTGAAGAGTCGCCAGCTAATGATTTAAGTGCACTAGGACACTAAGAAAGGTTTGGTTTGAACAACCAAAGATTGGGTAAGGGCTTGAAATTATCTCAAGGGGGAAGGTGTTAGGCACCCCTCAAGATCCACTAGTGTGGTTCCCGACCAAGCTATTGTTGTGACTTAAGTGCAAATAACACATAGGCAAATAAAAATTTCAAATAAGAGGGGATTTTCACATAATGGTTACAAATAAACAAAAGTAAGAAAAATGAACTAAAAGGAGTTGATTTTCTTAAAAAAAAAATGGTTTAAAAAGAGATTTAAAATAAACAAAGAAAACAAAGGAAAGGGGGGTCCTAGGTTTATTAATAATATGGATCACCCCACACAACATCCAGTAATCACTCCTCAGTAAGGGGATATACGTGATGTTATTGCATGGGCATCATATCCATATCTACCCTTTCTCACCCTGTTAAGATATTAAAGCGCGGAATGGTCTCGTTTACTTATTGCATGCTATTACCCGCCCCAATCCTATCAGCCCCGGAGGAACTTGGAACTACTAATCCTAGAGGGAGGAGGTATTGGGATTATTTGTGGTTTCAAAAGGTAAAATACTAAAGCGACAAACAAAACACATATAACAAGTTTGGGGAAGCATATAAACAAATAAAAGGGCTCAAACAGACCTCCTTTAAACCAAAGAAAGCACATAATGTAGCATGACTTGCATGTACTGTTTAGGCTCTGATTAAAACTTAAACGGTGGAGGTAGATTGATTTATTACATAGTTCAGATAAGAAGGCCGAATCAGGACTGCCTGCTGGTTGTAGTTAATAAAATCTTATTCAGTTTATAAACTATCCTATGACTTGCTTGAGTGTTAGACGAAGACCCCTATAGGCATGATATCTACTAATTCCAGAAAAGGTAAAATATACTGATTTTAGAAAAGGTGGTCAGTTATTCAGGAAAGGCGAGTTTTGACAAAAGATCATAAATTCTGCAGACGTTAGACAATGATTTTACATTTGTAGGCAAGTGAGACGTTTCAGACTTGGTTATTAATTCCTATAGACATGCTTTCTAGGCGTTGTTGATTTTAAACACTTTTACAGACATAGCAAGAGTGCAGAAATCCTATAGGCATGGCATATAGATGTTGTACTTCGTTTAAGCCTATGAACATGATATCTAAATGCATTTAGTTATTTAAGCCCTATAAACAGGTTTTCCTAGTGACAAATGCATATGCAGGATTCGGATTTCCAGTTAACTATGGGCATGGTATCTATATGAGAGATGCAAAAATTTAATTATAGGCAGGATATCCATATGAATGCAGAATTTCAAAAACCTATATGCAGGATATCTATATGGGTGAGGAATTCCTTATAGGCATAGTATCTACATATGAAAGTGCAGAATTCCTATAGGCAAGATATCTATGTGATAGACAGAGATCAGAAATTCCCTATGAGCAGGATATCTACCCCTTTTACATACATAGTTACCCTTCCCTTTTCACTAACTATCCCCAAAAGTTATTATAGTCCAAATAAAATAAAGAAAAATATATTAGCAATTGAAAATTACAACTAAGGAGAGCCTGATTTAGACTTCCTGTCTGAAGTATGAAGTAAACCAACTCCAAAGATCATGTTTCAAAGCCTTTCTCCCATTGGGTGTGTCAGAGTTCCCTAAGAGTTTCATAAGAACTCCGGGTAGTGCTTACACCCAAATGTATCACCATATTAAGCCTAAGTACAGTATGGAAGGGCCAGCCCTCAGGTGTCCAAGTTCAGTGGGAACTCAAGGTCCCAAGGCAAGGCTCACAAGAGGGGGACAGAACTTAGGAACTAAGAGAGAGTGCAAGTGCAGAAGGGGGAAAGGGAAACGGAAATAACACACATAGGGATATAAGGAATGGGGAGTTGCAAGAGGTAAAAAGCAGGCTAGTGGGCATTACCCAACAATACGAGATATTGGCACACCCATAAGCCTACTGTAACACATTGTTTAGAGGTTAGGATCCCCTAAGAGATCAAGTTCAATCCATAGATAATAACTTGTATATTGCCATGTTTTAAACTGTAACTCAAAGCACATAAAGAGAAATAGGGAATAGAGATTTATAGCAAAAACAATCAAAAGGGAACCAACATGTTAGTTTAAGTATTTAACTCTGCAGAAGTAGTAAAGTAGACATAGAGGCATAAAGCTGTAAGTAAACACATTGTGGGGATGCTGAAATTTGAAATTAGGACATACCAGTTTCAAAGAATTAAGTAGAGAAAAATGCAGTAGTCTGGTAAAAACCTCAGTGCAGACAATAAAAGAGAGTTTTATTATGTGAGAGTAAGAATTCCGAAGAGATTCTGATGTTGTGAAGTCTGAAGTGTGTGTTTGTGAAAAGGGTCGTGCCCTTTATAGTGTAGAAAGCAAACATAAATAAGGTAAGAAAACAGTTTGAAAACTGATTGTCAATCACTTACACAAGGCTTCCCTTAATTAAGGGATTCAGATTCAAAACGAGTAAAACCATTTAAGGAAAGAAATTGAATAAACACTTTGTGTAAAACATGCAATTGAGGGAAAATAGATAAAGGTTATTGAAGGACAGAGTTTTTGTCAGTACACGGTTTGTGCAAATAAGGTAGGGGAGTCAATTAACGGCCAGTAAATGACAAGGTCTAAGATTTGGTATGAATGAACCAAGTCAGAAAAGATGAAGAAGGGTTTTACTTAAGTCGAGTAACAGAGGAAATCAGTAAAAGATGGAAAGAAATCAATCAATCTATATTCAAAAAGAAGTTTGCACTAATTGCAAATTTGAAAACCATTTAGAGGAAAATTCATCATATATAAGGAGCATGTGAGCATGAAAGAAAACTATCGTGTAAATCAACAGAAAAAATCCAGTGAAGAAGAGTTTATCAAAAAGTTCAGCATTGTATGAAAACAAAGATGTTCAAACTCAGTTCAGAGACTCAAAGTCAGTCTGAAAGAGTTAAGGGTTCTAAAATAAAACCCTAGTTCAATCAAACCTCGGCAGAACCCCAAATTCTAGGGTTTCCACCTTGAATCAAGTACAGAGATGGGGAGACAAGTAGTTGAAACAGGCTCAGAGGTTTCAGAGTTGAAACCTCTTGCATGCTTCTTTCATCAACAGAAACTCATGAGAAAAGCATGATAGCAAAGTAACATGCGGAACATAGTAGAAGCACTCAAAAGAAAAACACTGATATGAACAGTAAAAGAAACATGCTTAAGAGATTTTCAGAAGAAACTTAAACAGGTCTTAATAGAAGGAAAATAAGGAAACTTAAGAACTTAGCAGGAAAATACAGTAGGAGAAACATGCGGGAACATAGTAGAAGATAAAAAATATAAGAACACAGTGGAAAAGCATATGAGAGCATAGTATGGAAAACATGGTAGAAGAACATACAAGCATGGAGTATATAAAACTCAGTAAAAGAACATACAAGAACAAGGTGTAAAAACTCAGTAGAAGAACATTCAAGGTAGAAGGAAAACATAGAACAAAGTAGAGGCAAATACACACAAAAGAAAAGGAAAGGAAAGTCAGAGAAACATTTAAGCATTTTCAGAAAACCCTAGATCGAAAACGAAACGGTTTTGAAAGTAATTTTGAAAGAAAAGTTAGGGAAATCGTTTGAAAACTCAAGGAGAGCAAAGATACACAACGGATCTAAGGAAATCGGAGAAAACCTCGAAGGGTTATGGTTTTAAAAGAACCCTAGAAGTGAGATAGGCTTTGAAAGGTCGCCGATCTGAGTCGGAGAGGTGGGAATCAGGCTCAAACCACCGTAGTACGCCGGAGATGGCTGTAGAACCTTGAATCGACAGAGTCTGGGTGCAAACCTTCGAGGACAAGCCTTTAATCTTCAGATATCAGGCGTGTGGGAGCAAGAGAAGGTGAGTATAAGACTCCCATAGCCTGAGAAGCCATGGATTCCGGTGGGTTTCAAGGTGGAGGTGGTGGTAAGAGGCGGTTAGGGTTTGGGAATGTTCGATAGAGTTTGAGAGTTCAGAGGCGGATGGTTAGGTGAACTGATTTAGGGTTAAAGGGTGTTGGTAGATTAAAAAAGGAAAGAAGGGTTTGTGGTCGTTAATCAAAATGATCAATGACCTGGATCAAAAGGGGAGCCGGGCAGGTTGAATTTAATGGGTGAGGGGTCGGGTAATTTAGAAATAGGGCCAGGTAATTTGAAATTATAATTGGGTTCAATTGGGGGTTGATTTGGGCTACAATTGAAATGAAATAGGGCTAGTATTTAAATAGCCACTTTTCCATTATTTATTTTATAAAAAATAGTAAAATGATTTCTGGAAATAAATTAAAGGTACTAAAATGATTAATAATACGTAATTATCAAATTAAAAAATATTGGAGTCAATTTTATAATTATGAAAATAATTAAATCTTAAAATAGGCTAAAATTGCAATTATATGCAATTTAACTTTAAAAATACTAAACAAATTTGTAAAAATATGAAACGATTATGCCAGAATATTTTAATATAAGTATGAGAATACAATAAGTGAATCACCCAAAATGATAATTTTGGGGATAAATATTGGGTTTTTCTTGATAAAATAGGGTAATAAATAGATTTAAAAATCTATAAAAATTAAGAGAAAAATAGTAAAACCTTAGGACATACTTATATATGCATATACCTGATATTCTGAAAGTATTTTGCATATGAAAAATATATAGAAAAAATTGGGTATCAACAACTGCCCCTCTTTACCCGGGAAGGATGAAAGAGTTGTCGGGTAAAGATATGATGGCCAATTTTGATCGAACGAAATGGTTTGAAAAGGTTGACCGTGCCCTGGTTCTTGAGCTCCTACATATCCCTGGTCTTACAGGAATCATGCCATATATAGTTCAGGATCCGTCGGCGGAGTATGCCGATGGAGGTTTTCTAAGAACAGACGCAATATTTGGGTTAGGATGAATGGTTAAAGTGTAATAGGGCTGCGGGAACTGGAGTGGGATTGCTCCTGCTGAGATTTCCATTGCTCGCCGGTTTACCTACAAATGAACCATATGTTGTGCAAAAATTTAAACATGATGCAAGTTCCCATCGGACCATGAAATGTTGTCTTTGGACGGTTAGGATGACATCCTCAGACCATGACATCTTGGGCCATGAAGCGTATAATAAGGATTCGTAGGCCATGAAATGGTGCTCTCGATCTATGAGAATGATTCCTCCGAACTATGACGCCTTTGAATAATGATATGCAAAAGATAAAAGGGGTCCTCAGGCCATGGCATGGCGTTCCCGGGTTATGAAAATGGTGCCTCCAAACAATGATGCCTTCGGATGATTTGGCAATCTTTCAGCCTATGAGATGCAGTAGGTGGCGATCTTTCAGCCAATGCAAGATGTAAATAAAGTGGCTATCTTTCAGCCGATGCAAGGTATAAATGCAGTGGATATCTTTCAGCCGATGCAAGATGTAAATGAAGTGGCGATCTTTCAGCCGATGCAAGATGTAAATGAAGTGGCGATCTTTCAGCCATGCAAGATGGAGGCAGAGCTTAACCTCGGAAGGCAGAATGGTAGCCTTATGCAATACAGAGAATGCAGATGGAGATAGAGCTTAACCTCGGAAGGAAGAATGGTAGCCTTATGTAATGCAGAGAAATGCAGATGGAGGTAGAGCTTAACCTCGGAAGGCAGAATGGTAGCCTTATGCAATGCAAAGAATGCAGATGGAGACAGAGCTTAGTCTCAAAAGGCAAAATGGTAGCCTTATGCAATGCAGAGAATGCAAATAGAGGTAGAACTTAACCTCGGAAGGCAGAATGGTAGCCTTATTCAATACAGAGAATGCATATGGAGATAGAGCTTAGTCTCGGAAGGCAGAATGGTATCCTTATGCACTGCAGAGAATGCAGATGGAGGTAGAGCTTAACCTCGGAAGGCAGAATGGTAGCCTTATTGTTACAACCCATATCCACATACATTAGTTCATGCCATATATTAGTTAACATAAATTCAAGAAGGAATTACCTTTGAGATGATAAGAAATTAATCCTATTGGTCTTAAGTGATACAAGGGTGTATAAGGGTGATTAACAAGTACTAGAAGTTAAACGAATCAAGGATGTTGTAACTCGTATTTTCAAGTAAACCTAGAGGTTCTTAATACACTCAAGGTCATGTATTAAAGTGTTTGAATCATATAATATCCGTATCATATGTTTTGAAGTCAAACGAGTTATGAAACAAAAGTCGACAAACGTTGTCGCAACTTAGGTTCATAATTTTACTTACACATTAGGTTAAATGTTTCTAAGCTTTTCTCCTGATTTACAAGGAATTACAGGGTGATCTACCCACCAAATTAAAGATCAACGAGTCTAGTTTCCAACACATTAAACCATTTGTCAATACGATCTTGGAGTATAGAGATATTAATATTCTCGCAAGCTTGCGCAGATTGGTAGATGACAAGTAGGTGCATCACCTACTTGCCAAAATGATAGGACAAAATTAAAGACCTAAGTCGGCCAAGAGAGGACTTTTAAGGGGTTATGAACTCAGTTATTTCATACATATTTCAGACCCTCAAAATCAAAGTTAACCCCTTCAACTCCTCCCAAAAAATCCCACACAAACCCTAATCGATTTTCCCTCTCTTTCAAGTTTTATTTGAAGGTAAAACCTAGAGTTTGAAGAACCAAGGGAAGGGCTGAGTTATCCAACAAGTAAGGTAAGTTACTGCCATCTTTCATACATTTTTCTCTGTTGTGAATTCATGGTAATTCGTTATATACATGTAAGAACTCACGGGACGGTGATCGGAAGCCGTGAGTTCGAGTTATTCACTTGTATCAGACTGTTTTGTGTTGCTATTGGGCTGCGTGTTTCACTACTATTTTGTGGTGTTTTGGAGGTGGAAGGGTGTAGAGGAAAACCATATATATGTAGGGTTGTGGGATGATAGTGATTTATGACATTTCCGGGTTGTTTGACACGACTACAGTGGTCGTCGTATGTATGATGTAATTAGGTTGTGCGTGGACTGTTTTGAGATGCTCAATATGTTTATTATTGATGTTGTTTGGGCTGTTTGGTGATTTTTTGGAATGGTATGAAGTCATATATATAAGGGAGGTGCTGTCCGTTTCAACGTAAAATAGGTTGTGGTCGATACATAATAGTTATGACGCTTAAATGATAACGATAGTATCGTTTCTTATATTGTAGACTAAGGAATTGTGACAATTGCATAGCTTGTGTTTGGGGCAGTATATACAAGGTATGTGAGGCTATCCCTTTTCTTCTTTTTCATGACTCCGATTGTACATAATTTAATGAACGAGCTTCCAAAGATACTCTACTCTTAGAAGCTAGCAGTACTTACATTGCTTTCCCTCTTATGGAACGATTGATGTTAATGTTTCTTCTCTTATTCTTATGTTATCAATGTTGTTGGTACTTCCTGACTCTTATAAGGTTCATAATGAAGAGTTGGTCCTAATAATGTGTACATAGGATACCGACCTTACGTCACTCCGAAAGGTTTAGAATGTGATTCTATGAGTCGAGCATGCATTATATATATGTATCTATTTTAATCTACCGAGCCACACTATAGTCGGACGGGTATGGAACATATTGTGCAACCACTGATCAGTTGGGTTTTATCGAGCTCCACGTGGTCGGGTACGATTCTACCGAGCTTTATGATGGCCGGGTACGTTTTTACCAAGCCTATTATGGATGGGTACGATATGATGATGATGATGCCTACAGAGGCGTATGTTTTAAAAGTTTATGTATACATACATATGTATTATGCATTTCAAGTCAGTAGCGCTCCGAGGTACTCAGATGTTCCAGGTTGTATATTTTCTATCCCTGCTTACATTACTGTTCATATTTATGGTTTCCTGCCTTACATACTCAGTACTTTATTCGTACTGACGTCCTTTTGTTTGTGGACGCCGCATGTCGTGTTGCAGGCCCTAATAGACAGGCAGGTGCAGCTCCCCCACCACAGTAGGTTGTCCAGTTCAGCAGTGATTGGCGAGATCCCTTCTCCGGACTTGCCATGGTCTTGATATGCATATTTGTTATACACATCATGGGTATGTGGGGGCCCTGTTCCGGCTATGTTGCAACACTTATGTTCATTTAGAGGCTCTTAGACAAGTGTCGACTCATGTATAGTTTGGTATGCCTTGTCGGCTGGTTTTTGTTGTATAGTCTTTCATGGTAGCGTGGTAGCTCGTACCTTATATGTAGTTTCTTTATTGTCTAGTCATCCCCTGCTATGTATGTTTATGCCATCATCTTTTATTGCTGGTTGTCCATGATCTAGGTCTACCATTTATATTGATCTCGTCAACCCTAAAAGATAATAAAAAAAGTTAGATAAAATGTATGTTGGTGCTCGGCAAGTATGGTCAGGTGCTAGTCATGGCCCTCCAGTTTGGGTCGTGACAAACTTGGTATCAGAGCAAGTCTGTCCTAGGGATTGTCTATGAGCCGTGTCTAGTAGAGTCTTGATTATGGATATATAGCGCACCACATTTATAATCAGGAGGCTACATGACATCTAGGGTTGTTACCTTCTTCCTGAATTTAGGTCGTGCGTAGAGTTGAGTCGTAAGTGTTTGTCTCTAATATTCACCTTGTTTTCTTTTAGCGATGCCTTCGACTAGGAAGCAAACAATTAGTAGACGGCTTGATACAGCTGCAGGAGAGGGTACCAGTCAGGTGCCCCAAGCCAGAGCAGGCCAAAGTGAGGCTCAGAGTGAGATTCCGTCTCATACCTCAGCTACCCCGTCTCCTCCAGAGGATATTAGGAGGCACCCAGCACCTCTAGTTCCTCCGTCTGGCACTACAGACCAGGATATGCAGAGTGCTTTTGCAGTTATTGACTAGCTTGGTAGCTGCTCAGGCTCAGAGGCAGAATACAGGTGCTGCTGAGAAACCAGTTAGCACGAGAGTTCGTGATTTTATTAATTTAGACCCTCCAGTGTTTACTGGATCAGACCCCAAGAAGGATCCGCATACCTTTATTGACCAGGTTCATCGTACACTTCGGGTTATGCATGTTAGTGATACAGAGGCATTAGAGTTGGCTTCGTATCGTCTACGAGATTTAGCGGTTCTCTGGTATGATAGTTGGGAGAGATCCAAGGGTTCGAACGCTCTTCCAGCTGTGTGGAAGGAATTTTCTAAGGCCTTTCTTCGTCACTACTTGCCAGTTGAGATACGACGAGCTAGAGCTGATAAGTTCTTGAACCTTAGACAAGGTAATATGAGTGTGCGATAGTACAATATGCAGTTTGATTCTTTAGCAAGGTATGTTCCCCATATGGTGGCCGAGATGAGTGATATGGTGCATTTGTTCGTGAATGGATTGGGACCACATCTGATAAATGAGTGCACAACAGCCTCCTTGGTGGAGGGCATGGATATTTCCCGTATTCAGGCTTATGCCCAAACCCTAGAGGATCGTAAGCACCAGCAGAGGGCAGATAGGGAGCAGGATAGGGGCCAACATAAGAGGGCGAGATTTGCAAGGTATTCTAATGACTTCAGAGGCAGCGTCAGGCCCCAGTCTTCGAGGAGTTTGGTGCCACCTGTAGCTAGTGCTCCCTCACAGTTTCAGAGGCCTCAATATGATCAATTTACCCATTCTGGTCCAAGTCAGAGTTCGCAAGCATCAGGCTCTTAACATCACAGGGATACTAGTCAGACAAGACCCACAACACCACGTTGTGATCAGTGCAGCAAGGCCCACTTTGGACTGTGCCGCCGAGGTTCTGATGCATGTTATTCTTGCGGACAACCTGACCATATGATGCGGGATTGTCCTAACAGGGGAGGTGATGGTATGGCTCAGTCGACTGGATCTGTGTCTGCTTCTTCCTCATCAGTTCGACCTCTAGCATGAGGTTTTCAGCAGTCGATAGGTCGTGGTAGAGGTAGAGGTGCAGTGCCGAGTTTGAGGGGTGGTCAAAATCGAACCTATGCTCTAATAGGTCGACAGGATCTCGAGTTGTCTCCTGATGTTGTTACATGTATATTATCTATGTTTTCTTATGATGTATATGCGCTGATTGATCCGGGGTCTATATTATCATATGTTACACCCTTTGTGGCTAATAAGTTTGGCATTGAACCTGAATTGATAAGTAAACCCCTTGCGATATCTACTCCGATAGGAGATTCTGTGATTGCTAGAAGGGTATATAGAGGTTGCACTGTGATGATTTGTAGTCGTCAAACCTCGACAAATTTATTTGAGTTAGAAATGGTTGATTTTGATGTGATAATGGGAATGGACTGGTTGGCCTCATGCTATGCAAATGTTGACTGCCGTACGAAGATGGTTAGGTTTCAATTTCCTAGTGAACCCATCATTGAATGGAAAGGGAATATTGCTACACCAAAAGGTAGGTTTATTTCCTATCTTAAGGCAAGGAAAATGATCTCAAAAGGTTACATTTATCATTTCATTCGCGTTAGGGATGCGGAGGCGAAACCGCCTACTTTACAATCAATCCCCGTGGTCAACGAATTCCCAGATGTTTTTCCAGATGAACTCCCAGGCTTTCCTCCTGAAAGGGAAATTGAGTTTAGCATTGATGTGTTGCCTGACACTCAACCGATCTCTATTCCTCCATACAGAATGGCCCCGGCAGAGTTGCGAGAGTTGAAGGTGCAGTTGAAGGACTTGCTGGATAAGGGCTTTATTAGGCCTAGCACTTCACCTTGGGGTGCACCAGTCCTATTCGTGCGGAAGAAAGACGGGTCGTTACGGATGTGTATCGACTATCGACAGTTGAATAAGTCTACTATAAAGAACAAGTATCCACTTCCAAGAATTGATGACCTGTTTGACCAACTCCAGGGTGCCAAGTATTTCTCCAAGATTGATTTACGTTCAGGGTATCATCAGGTGAGGGTTAGGGAGAAGGATATTCCAAAGACGGCCTTCCGGACAAGATATGGGCACTTTGAGTTCTTGGTGATGTCGTTCGGGCTAACAAATGCCCCAGCAGCTTTTATGGATCTCATGAATACTATATTCAGGCCCTATCTTGATGTGTTCGTGATTGTAATATATGCTTTGAAGATATGGCGGCACTACTTATACGGCGTCCATGTTGACATCTACACAGATCACAAGAGTTTACAATACATCTTCAAGCAGAAAGAGTTGAATTTGAGGCAGCGTAGGTGGCTTGAATTATTGAAAGACTACGACGTCGAGATATTGTATCATCCCGGTAAAGCCAATGTTGTGGCAGACGCTCTCAGCCGTAAATCAATGGGAAGCTTAGTACATATTGAGGCAGGTAGATGGGGGTTGATTAAAGAGCTTCATCAGCTAGCCAATATGAGAATCAGATTGTTAGACTCTGATGATGGAGGTGTTACTGTACAGAATACATCAGAATCATCTTTGGTAGCCGAGGTAAAAGCACGACAATATGAAGATCCTATCTTAGTACGATTAAGAGAAAGCATTCAACAGTGTAAAAGTATGGCTTTTGGGATCGGAAAAGATGGGGCACTGAGATACCAGAGCCGATTGTGTGTGCCTAATGTGGCAGGGTTGCGAGAGAAGATTATGAATGAGATTCATCAATCCCGATATTCCATCCATCCCGGCTCGACAAAGATGTATCATGATGTCAAGGAGCAGCATTGGTGGGATAACATGAAGAAGTCTATTGCAGAATTTGTAGCCCAGTGTCCCAATTGTCAACAAGTAAAAATAGAACATCTGAAACCCAGTGGATTGCTTCAGAATATAGAGATTCCGACCTGGAAATGGGAGGTGATTAATATGGACTTAATTATTGGATTACCTCGCTCTTATCATAAGTTTGACTCCATCTGGGTGATAATTGATCGACTTACAAAATGTGCCCATTTTATGCCAGTTAAGACAACTTACACGGCTGAAGATTATGCGAAGTTGTATATCAAGGAGATTGTTAGGCTTCATGGTGTGCCGGTATCTATTATATCAGACCGAGGAGCTCAATTTACAACTAACTTTTGGAGGTCTTTTTAGAAGGGTTTAGGCACACAAGTGAATCTCAGCACTCCATTTCATCTGCAGACTGGCGAACAGGCTGAACGTACCATTCAGACACTGGAAGATATGCTACGAGCATGTGTTCTAGATTTTAAGGGAAATTGGGATAACCATCTTCCACTCATAGAATTCGCCTACAATAATAGCTACCATTCCAGTATTAAAATGGCCCCATACGAGGCACTATATGGGAGAATATGTAGATCACCAGTTGGATGGTTCGAAGTCGGTGAAACAGAATTATATGGACCAGATTTGATTCACCAAGCTATTGAGAAGGTGAAAATGATACAGGAGCGATTGAGGACGGCACAAAGAAGGCAAAAATCTTATTCCGATGTCCGACGTCGTGATCTGGAGTTTGAGGTTGGTGATTGGGTTTTCCTGAGGATCTTACCAATGAAGGGTATTATGCGTTTTGGGAAGAAAGGTAAGCTGAGTCCAAGGTATATTGGGTCGTATAAAATTCTTCGACGAATTGGACAGGTTGCTTATGAGTTAGAATTGCCATCCGAATTGGAATTTGTCCACCTGGTATTCCATGTATCTATGTTGAGGAAAGGTTAGTTCGTATCCTCGCTGGCTATGCTTGACCTGCTCGGCTTTGATCCAGCGATACTGTATATATCACTAGGGTGGCGTTGTTAAACAAGGCAATTTTGGTAATAAACATGCATGATTTAGTAAAAGCATAACATAAGTACATAATTAAGAATAGTTTTCTTTAGATGAACCGACGATTGCGACGTGGCTCATGATATTGCGACTTCTCTTGCTCCATTCTGCCCCAGTTTACTGGGTTGTTGCTTTTGACGGCTGTTAATGATAAATGGCTGGAATCGACTTCGGAATTTTGAGGGTCCTCCTCAAAATTCAGCCCCAGTTTCCAATAGCGGGGGATATGGAAATTTTATTGAATTGTGACCAAACCCATAGGGCTGCCTACGTATCCTCTCTTAAACGGGAATCAGGTCAGGCATAGTTCAAATTACATCATATAAGGAAAGTATAAAGATTACACATAGTATCGCTTGACTGTGTATGAATTGATCATCTTTGGACAGACTTCTCCGTACATTTCTGCGAGTATGAGGGATCCTCCTGTTAGAACTCGGTGAACCATGTATGGGCCCTACCAGTTGGGAGAGAATTTCCCTTTGGCTTCATCTTGATGTGGAAAGATTTTCTTTAGCACGTGAACTATCTCGGCTTGACTCTTTTGTTGAAGGCTCTGGACATCCTGTTCTAATAAAGTTGACCGTGGAAAACTGCATTCATTCCCTTTCCATCTATAAGAGCTAGCTGCTCGTAACGATTCTTTACCCATTCTACATCATCTATCTTTGCTTCTTGTATGATTCTTAATGAGGGAATTTCCACCTCGGCGGGAATGACTGCCTCTGTACCGTAAACCAACATATAGGGGGTTGCTCTTGTCGATGTGCAGACTGTGGTGCGGTATCCCAATAAAGCAAACAATAGCTTCTCGTGCCACTGCTTATGCTTCTCTATCATTTTCCTTAGTAGCTTTTTGATATTCTTGTTGGCGGCCTCTACGGATCCGTTCATCTGAGGTCTGTAAGCTGTAGAATTCTTGTGTTTGATCTTGAAGGTTTCACACATGGATTTCATCAAATCACTATTGAGGTTGGAGCCATTATCAGTAATGATTGATTCTGGAATTCCGAACCGATACATGATATAGTTGCAGATGAAATCCGCCACGACTTTCTTGGTCACTTCTCTGTAAGATGATGCTTCAACCCATTTGGTGAAATAATCAAATGCCACTAGGATAAACCTGTGCCCGTTTGATGTGGCGGGTTCGATTGTTCTGATAATATCCATTCCCTAGGCAGCGAACGACCACGCTGAGCTTGTTGCATTAAGCTCATTTGGAGGCACTTTATCATGTCTGCATATATCTGGCAGCGGTGGCACTTTCGGACATACTGGATGCAGTTTGTTTCTATATTCATTCAAAAGTAACCAGCTCGGAGTATTTTCTTTGCTAAAACAAAACCATTCATATGTGGACCGCAAGTCCCTGCATGAATTTCCTCTAATAGCCTGGATGCTTCTTTTGCGTCGACACACCTTAATAATCCCAAATCAGGAGTCCTCCTATACAGGATTCCTTCGCTGTGAAAGAAATTGTTGGATAACCTCCGAAGCGTGCGCTTCTGAATAGCCTTTGCGAGCTCTGGGTATTCTCCTTTGGCCAAGTATTCCTTGATATCATGAAACCAAGGCTTTCCGTCTGCTTCTTCTTTGATATGAGCACAGTAAGCAGGTTGATCATGGATCTTTACCGAAATGGGATTAATGAAATTCTTGTCTGGATGTTGTATCATGGATGATAAGGTAGCCAGTGCATCGGCGAATCCATTCTGGACCCTAGGAATATGCAGGAATTCAGTCTTTGTGAACCTCTTTCTCAACTCCTGCACATGATACAGATAAGAGAGTATCTTGGAGTTCTTGGTCACCCATTCTTCTCGGACCTGATGTATAAGCAAGTCCGAATCTCCAATTATTAGCAACTCTTGAATATTCATGTCAATGGCCATCTTGAGCCCTAAGATGCATGCTTCATACTCGGCCATATTGTTGGTGCAGGGGAACTTGAGTTTGGCAGACACTGGATAATACTGACCGGTTTTTTATACTAAGACCGCTCCTATTCCAACTCCTTTGAAATTTGCTGCTCCATAAAAAAACATTCTCCAACCGTCATATGACTCTACAATATCTTCCCCTATAAATGATACATCTTCATCAGGAAAATATGTTTTCAGGGTTTCGTATTCTCCGTCCACGGGATTTTCAGCAAGGTGATATGTTAGTGCCTGTCCTTTGATTGCCTTATGAGTTATGTAGACAATGTCAAATTCGCTCAACAGGATTTGCCACTTGGCCAGCTTGCCAGTGGGCATGGGCTTCTGAAAGATGTACTTCAAAAGATCCATCCTTTATATGAGATATGTAGTGTAGGCACAGAAGTAGTGCCTCAACTTCTGAGCTACCCAAGTCAAAGCACAACAGGTGTGCTCTAATAGAGAATACCCAGCCCCATACAAGGTGAACTTCTTACTGAGGTAATAGATGGCTTGCTCCTTCCTCCCTGTTTCATCATGCTACCCCAGGACATAACCGAACACTCCATCTAATACTGCGAGGTAGAGTAATAGAGGTCTACCTGGCTCAAGTGGGACAAAAATTGGTGGTGTTGACAAGTACTCCTTGATTCGGTCGAAGGCCTTTTGGCAGTCATCGGTCCATTTGGTAGCGGCATCCTTCTTCAACATCTTAAAGATTGTCTCATAGATAACTGTAGATTGTGCTATGAACCGACTGATATAATTAAGTCTCCCCAAGAAACTCATTATGTCCTTCTTGTTCTTTGGCGGTGGCAGTTCTTGAATAGCTTTAACCTTTGATGGATCCAGTTCTATTCCTCGACGACTTACAATGAACCCAAGTAGTTTTCCGGCAGGAACCCCAAATGCGCACTTCGCGAGATTCAGTTTTAGGTTGTACCTTCTCAGTCTATTGAAGAACTTCCTCAAATCTTCCATGTGATCAGTGGCTTTCTTGGACTTGATGATAACATCGTCTACATATACTTCGATCTCCTTGTGTATCATATCGTGGAAAATGGTGGTCACGACCCTCATGTAGGTGCCCCCTGCATTTTTTAACCCAAACGACATCATTTTGTAGAAGTACATTCCCCACGGCGTAATGAATGCCGTTTTCTCAGCATCTTCTTCATCCATCCAGATCTGATGATAACCAAAAAAACAATCTACAAATGATTGCAACTCGTGCTTGGTGCAATTGAGGATGTGTATGTTTAGCAAGGGGAAGTCATCCTTTGGACTAGCCCAATTGAGATACCGGTAGTCGACACAGACTCTGACATTTCCATCCTTCTTCCGGCACAATATTGGCTAACCATGTCGGATATTCTACTACCTTGAGGACCTTAGCTTTGACCTGCTTAGTGACTTCTTCCTTGATTTTCAGACTCATGTCGGGTTTAAACTTTCTGAGCTTCTGTTTTACCGGTGGACATGTCGGATCAGTTGGCAGTTTGTGGGCCACAATAGATATGCTCAAACTAGTCATATCATCATATGACCAGGCGAATATGTCCTCATATTCCTTCAAAAATTCTGTGTATTCTTCCTTTTCTGACGGTGACAAATGAACGCTGATCCGAGTTTCTTTGATATTTTTTGCATCTCCCAGGTTAACAATCTCGGTCTCATCCAGGTTGTACTTATGTGTGTTCTCAAATTTTCAACCTCTTTAACAATCTCTTTCGGTATATCATCTTCCTCTGAATCTATGTCCGTTTGTTGCATTGTCTCGTTGCATGTCACAACCATTGGTTCATCAAGATAGGTAATAGTAATGCTGTATAAGTAAAGTAATGAGAGAAAATAATAAGATTAAGATTTGTAAGGAAACCAAAATGCTTTGATAAATTTCATAACTGTTTTTGAACATTGGAAGATCTTATTGCGAAAATTCAAAAATGCGAAAGAAAAATCAACTAGTAAAAATAAAAGATAGTGCATGATGCTTTGTTCAGCCTTGCTACCCCGAGGCTTTCCGAGCTGTGGTGGTTCTGATGGTCCAATTGTTGAGGCATGCTCCTTGGCTTTACGGTCTGTATGGAAGGGCCTTCCTCCCCCTCCTCCTCGAAAATGACACAACAATCGATGTCATCTTCTTCTAGGAACAAATTCCTCACTGCTGCCAGTGCTTCCTCTTCTTCCGACCCATAGATAACATCAGCCGGCTGGAAAGTCTGCTTCAAATGGGGTATTGGCTGCTTCAGCGAGTAGTATGGGCCACGCCATAGTGGCGACCAATTGTTGAATTCCTCCCAAGTATACTCGTATCCCAGACCGAAAATGGTGCCATGTTTCTTCAGTTTGATCAGCTTGGCAATTCCTTGGAGGTTATTGCCAAGTCCCTTGCTAGGCTTATATCCGCTCTAGTTCAATATGCTTTCAATTATGTTGTCCCACCATTTGTCTTTGTCAACGACGTTGACTCGCTCGATATGGTGATAGGTTTCCCCTCCTATCCTTCTCCTTCCTCTAATCACTGGGATGGCTTGGCAACTGTATATAGGATTGCTACCGTCGCCATGAATGATCACCTCTTGGTGGTTCGCTCAAATTTCACCGCCTGATGCAGTGTTAATGCTACAGCCCCAGCGATATGAATCCACGGCCATCCCAATAGCAAGTTGTAAGATGTCGGCACGTCTACAACCTGAAATGAATGTCGAACCAAGTAGGCCCCATTTGCAAACACAGGCTGATTTCCCCAATGGTGGATCTTTGGAAACCGTCGAAAGCTTTGACGTTGATGGCCCCGTCCTTGATTTCATGTAGCCCCTTTCCCAATGTTCAGAGTGTTACCAACGGATAAATATTGAGGCTGGACACTCCATCAATCAGGACCCTAGTGATAAAATAATCTTTGCATTGCACGGTGATGTGCAACGCATTGTTGTGATTCAACCCTTCTAGTGGCAGCTCATCTTCATGAAAAGTGATCTTGTGACTTTCCAATACCTGCCCTACCATGTTTGCCATTTCTCCTATGGTGATGTTGCTTGGTACATATGCCTCACTTAGCACTTTCAACAAGGCATTCTTATGTACGTCGGAACTTTACAACAAAGCTAGGATAGAAATCTATGCCGGTGCTTTGTTCAGTTGATCAATGACTGAGTATTCCTTGGCTTGTATCTTTCTCCAGAGATCATCGAGCCCGGTTTCAGTGATGGTCGGCCGATCAGAGGCCTGATTACTCAACTCAGCTAAATACTCCGGAGTATAAACCCTGTCGGTTCTTGTCATACACTGTGCCGCAATTGTTTCCCCAAATTTAGCTTTCCCTTTCCTTCTCGCCCCAGCTGTGTAATCCCAAGGTATGGCATTTGTATGGAACAGTGTTACAGCCGACACTGTTATTGGGATGGGCACATTTACTTCGAACGGAGCATGCATTTTGGAGGGTAAAACCACAACTTCAAACAGTGTGTGTGCGTTTGCTGGAGACCCAAACTCGACTTCAATTGGTGTTGACGTCTTTGTAAGGGTTGGTGCTTCAAATTCAAGTGGTACATACATGTTTATCTTGGTATCCCCAGAAGGCTGAGTCTGGACTACGATCGGATTGAGGGTGACTATCGTCTTCTTTGGTTCGTCACCTTCTGTGATTAAACCGATCTATCCTTTGGGATCCCAATCATCCTCTATTTCAATCATATGAATACCTCCACCCTTATGGTCCGGCAGAGGGTTGTTGCAGACATTCAGAGTAGGCTCTTTTGCTACAATGATCTTGGTATCGATCAAAGTCTGGATCTTATATTTCATAGAGAAACATTCATCAATGGTATGTCCCTTCATGCCAGAATGGTATGCACAGGATTTGTTTGGATTGACCCACTGAGAAGGGTTTTCAGGGGTTATAGCAGGGATAGGGGTGACATAACCAGTAGCTTTGAGCCTTTCGTACAACTTGTCAATCGGTTCAGCAATGGCAGTATACTGTTTGGGGGGTCTGCGGTTGAGATTTGGTCGAGGTCTAGGAAAGTTTTGACATGCGGGAGGTGATTGATAGTGGGATGGCTGAGAATTGTAGGCTTGGTAGACATGTGCGAGTTGGGAATATCTGGGTGAAGTAGGTTGATATGTAGGAGGTGGGGGTGATTGGTAAGTAGGTGATGGAGCTTGGTAAGAGTGTGAGAGTGCTTGGTAATTCTGGGTAGGCTGATATATGAGTGGAGGTATCGGATAGGCTTGGTATTTGATAGGGGATTTGGCTCTTTGTGCAACCATTACGGCACCTACATCCCTTTTCTTAGACGTACCACAAGACTGTAAAGCCTTATTGGTAGCTTGCAAAGCTTCAAAGTTCGTAACCATACCACTTTTAATGCCTTCCTCGATCCTTTCCCCTAGCTTAATGATGTCGGAAAATTTCTAGCTCTCAATCAACATCAGCCTTTCATAGGGCTGCGGGTCTTGAGCCCGATGGAAAAACTTGTTCATTTGTTCTTCTTCTAAAACAGGTCTGACCTTAGCAACTTTTGATCTCCAGCGAGTGGCAACCTTGTGGAATGTTTCCGTGGGTTTCTTCTTTAAGTTGTAGATGTAGAACACATCTGGTGCATTTTCTGTGTTAAACCTGAACCTGTCCATAAAGTCGGATGACATACTCACCCAGTTCGGCCATTTCTTCGGCTCTTGGATAGTGTACCAAGACATAGCATCTCCCTCCAGACTCCTCATGAAAAGTTCCATGCGAATCCTTTCGTCTTTCCCTACTCGGACCAGCTTGTCGCAGTACGTTCTCAAGTGGACTCTCGGATCCCCTATACCATGAAACATCTCGAACTTAGGAGGTTTGTACCCCTCGGGCAATTCTACATCCAGTTGTATGCAAAGATCTTCGTAGTTCAATCCTTCAATACCCTTACCTCCTTCGACACCCTGAATTCGACTAGTCAACCTCTTGAGTTCTGCAGCCAGGTTCCTGATGAGTGAGTCTTTATCATTAGACCCAGGTGTGCTTGAGACAGGTTGGGTGGAGTGCGACATGGTTTCCACATAGATGGGGGTGTTATGGTGGAAATGGTCATTTGTGGAATTCAGAGGTTCTGGGATGAGCAGTGGAGTATTGCTGGATGTATGGCATGTATTGCAGTGGTGGTGAGGAGCGGGATGGTTTTGTGGTTTTGGGATGTTTTGTGAAGGCGTGGGGTTCTAAGCATTTGGAAAATTGATATCTGGAGTGGTGAGGGAAAATGACAAGTTTGCCAGATTCCGAAATTGATCAAGTTCCTCCTGAAATTTCACCAATTTCTACTCGAGTTGGGATGCACTTTCTTTGGAGACTTGAGCACCATAAGTGACCTCTACCCGTTTAGTTGAGTTTTCCTTTCTGGTGTTGTTCAAATCTTCCATTTTTCCTTTGTTCCTGCTTCTGATAGGACTAGGAGGAGGAGTGGGTGGAGGACACTTTGATCTTGTTGAATATGATGACGATGCCAGAGTGCACGAACTAACCTTTGAGGAGGGGAGTAAATAAACAAAAAGTAAAAACGAAAAGGTAACAATTCAGTGGGGATTATCAGAAAGTGTTGCAATATTTAAACACATAGTGCATGAATGTAAATCGCGTCCTAATTTGGGAGCCTCGTTTTGCCCGAGGTGGGCCTAACGACAAATTGATTTGGAGAACTTAGAATGCTAAATGCTTCATTTTATTGATAAAAAGTAGACGAATCCCAAAACGACACTAAATAACAAGGAATAAAATGTCACTAGCGGCCATTGGCCTTATTACATTTCATAAAGTAAAAGAAAACTCCTATCTATTTGGTCCCAGAAGGACCTTCCCCAGACTTGGCATCTTTGGCTCCATCGAATAGCTTCACCAGCTCGCGAAGTCCCAGCAGCAGGTAGGCTTTGGCCAGGTGTCCACCCTCGTTTCCTTCAGCATTCTGGCAGTCCTCGATCCTCTTGAGAAACTTCCATTCCAACTCCACTAAAACGCGTTGCAGGTATCCTAATTGCTTGTTGGAACTGATAGCCATGTCTTTCCACTCTTCAATTAGTTTTTGGTGGGCATCTTGAATCTCACAGTGCTCTCTTTCACATTCTCGAATCCTCTTGCGCAGTTAGTTGCATTTGTCATGTGCTTCAGCCCTTTCATCGATGATTCTGTGACCTTGAACAAACCCGGGTTGGCCCAGACCATTGTGATTATTCTCTAGCCAGCCTGAATAGTATGGGGTGCAGCCAGTATGGTATCTGTCTAGTTCGATAGTATCTCTTCCCATGATGATCTTGAAATGCCACATATGCTGAGCTTGACACTTATAAGGACTGTCATCAGCTTGGAAGTCAGCCCGAAAGTGACTCATCTTGTCGACCCTTGGTATAACCTGCTTCCTACCAGCCTGTCTCATAACTCGGAGAGGGACATAAGGATAGGTTCCTCTCAAACCGATCAGTATCAGAAATAGTGCGTCCCTGGATCGGGCGATGAACTCTTCAGTAGGGAACCACTCAAACATCCATTGTATTTGATCCTCAGTGAGATTTTCAAACAGCTCCACCCACCCCTTGGCATCTTCTAGCTGATCAAACATGTTGGGCATGCAGTTCATTCGCCTTGGTTGATGTAAGGCTATATGATCGTCCCAGTCTCTACGCTGAATCTCTTGCCGATATTCACCCCTTGAAGATGCTCCATGATCCAGAGCTGGAGTAGCAAGTTGCAACCCTCGAAGTGTGGGGCTTCTTGTCAACACTTTTCCAAGGTTCGATATATCTCTGCGATGATCATAGGCACTATGCTAAATGGTTGTCTACCAATTCCCTCCATCAAAGTTTTGGTGACCATGGCTAGCCTGGTGTGGATCCTAGCTTTCTTCATTGGAAACACTATCATCCCCAAGAAGCAGAACATGAAGACAAAGACCCTTCGGTGAATATGCCCCAACGATGTAAGGGCGAACTCATCCGGATAAGTACGGTAGGATTTGCTGTGACCATACCTCTCGTACAAATAATCAAAGAGAATGTAGGACTCCTTCAAACATGTCAAGTCTGGATTCTTCTTTAGGCCCATCATTTTGAGAAAACCTCTACCCTTGTAATTTTCCGGCATTAACAAACCCGGGGTCTCCCATGGTATACCAGCCAATACTCTAATTTCCTCTAGCAGGGGTGTCATCTCAATCTCTCCGAAGCGAAACAAAGACCTATCACAATCCCAGAACAGAGTAGCAGCTTCTATGATTTTGTTGTTGGGTTGGACCTCCAGGAGGGAAGGTAGATTTCCTAGGTATTTCCGGACACGAGTCTGATCACTGGAATGAAGATCCTCCCACCAGCTTAGCAACCTTAGGTGGATGTTTGTGACCATGCCGAATCTGGAGACTTCGTGCCTCATACTTCTGCAAGACAAATGGATTAGGCCCTTACCCCCACCGGACTCGACTATTAAATACCATTAATTGGTATAAAAGCATTTAGTTCTCCAAATAAATGCACAAAACATGATAGTGTATGTTTGGGTTTTTGGGAAACCCAGTGGACTTTGGACAAGGCTATCTTAAAGAGTCATTATGCAGACAACATAACTGACTCGGCTAGGTTTGACCAAGATGCATGCACAGTTTAAACAAAGTAAGGCTTCTATAGGATTTTAGACTGGTACCCTTGAGCGGACAACTCAAGAGGGAAAGGCACGGAACCATCGACTACAACGTTGATCGACTAGTTTTACAGCAAATACGCCTTTGCCGTATTTAAAGGGTGATAATATCGGAAGAGCACAACCACTCATTATAAGTGTTTCTATGGTATTTGTTTAGCACGAGTGGAATATGATGTTGGAAACATGCATATGCAATAATTAAAACAAGTTGTCACGTATTTGCACGTTCATAAAGTAATAATTTAAAACTATAATAAAGGAGTGCAGTAAAGGAAAGTAGTGAAAGAAACAAGGGAAAGAAACAAGAGACACGTATTTCCACTCATTAAATGCTTAAAGATATTAAACAAATAAATCACATAAGAAATGTAAAGTCACAGTAATAGCTTGAAATGGTAGAAGCCTAAAAGATATCCCCAGCAGAGTCACCACACTGCCGTGCCCCTTTTTTTCTCGCAAAAATCGGTTTTGTGACATTTGGGAGACAACTCGTTCTCTTTTGGAGAATTGGGTTTGAATTGAATAGTCGCCACCTAATGATTTAAGTGCACTAGGACACTAAGAAAGGTTTGGTTTGAACAACCAGAGATTGGGTAAGGGCTTGAAATTATCTCAAGGGGAAGGTGTTAGGCACCCCTCAAGATCTACTAGTGCGGTGCCCGGCCAAGCTATTATTGTGACTTAAGTGCAAACAACACATAGGCAAATAAAAACTTCAAATAAGAGGGGATTTTCACGTAATGGTTACAAATAAACAAAAGTAGGAAAAAGGAACTAAAATGAGTTTATTTTCTTAAAAAAATGGTTTAAAAAGAGATTTAAAAGAAACAAAGAAAACAAAGGAAAGGGGGGTCCTAGGTTTATTAATAATATGGATCACCCTACACAACATCCGGTAATCACTCCTCAGTGAGGGGCTACACGTGATGTTATTGCATGGTCATCATATCCATATCTACCCTTTCCCACCCCGTTAAGGTATTAAAGCGCGAAATGGTCTTATTTACTTATTGCATGCTATTACCCGCTCCAATCCTATCAGCCCCGGAGAAACTTGGGACTACTAATCCTAGAGGGAGGAGGTATTGGGCTTATTTGTGGTTTCAAAAGGTAAAATACTAAGGCGACAAACAAAACACATATAACAAGTTTGGCGAAGCATGTAAAAAAATAAAATGGCTCAAACAGACCTCCTTTAAACCAAAGAAAGCACATAATGTAGCATGACTTGCTTGTACTGCTTAGGGTCTGATTAAAACTTAAACGGTGGAGGCAGATTGATTTATTATATAGTTCAAATAAGAAGCTCGAATCAGGCCTGCCTGCTGGTTGTAGTTAATAAAATCTTATTCAGTTTATAAACTATCATATGGCTTACCTGAGTGTTAGACGAAGACCCCTATAAGCATGATATCTACTGATTCCAGAAAAGGTAAAATATACTACTTTTAGAAAAGGTTGTCAATTATTCAGGAAAGACGCGTTTTGACAAAAGATCATAAATTCTACAGACGTTAGAAAATGATTTTAGATTTGTAGGTGAGTGAGACGTTTCAGACTTGGTTATTAAATCCTATAGACATGCTTTCTAGGCGTTGTTGATTTTAAACACTTTTACAGACATAACAAGAGTGCAGAAATCCTATAGGCATGACATCTAAATGTTGTACTTTGTTTAAGCCTATGAAAAATGTAGTTAGTTATTTAAGCCCTATAAACAAGTTTGCCTAGTGACAGATGCATATGCAGGATTCGGATTTCCAATTAACTATGAGCACGGTATTTATATGAGAGATGCAAAAATTTAACTATAGTCAAGATATCCATATGAATGCCGAATTTTAGAAACCTATAGGCAGGATATCTATATGGGTGCAAAATTCCTTATAGGCATAGTATCTACATATGAAAGTGCAGAATTCCTATAGACAGGATATCTATGTGATATGCAGAGATCAGAAATTCCCTATGAGCAGGATATCTACCCTTTTTACATACATGGTTACCCTTCCCTTTTCACTAACCATCCCCAAAAGTTATTACAAGTTATTACAGTCCAAATAAAATAAAGAGAAATACATCAGCAATTGAAAATTACAACCAAGGAGAGCCTGATTAAGACTTCGTGTCTGAAGTATGAAGTAAACTAACTCCAAAGATCATGTTTCAAAGCCTTTCTCCCACTTGGGTGTGTCAGAGTTCCCTAAGAGTTTATAAGAACTCCGGGAAGTGCTTACACCCAAATGTATCACCATATTAAGCCAAAGTGCAGTGTCGAAGGGTCAGCCCTCAGGTGTCCAAGTTCAGTGGGAACTCAAGGTCCCAAGGCAAGGCTCACAAGAGGGGGGCAGAACTTAGGAACTAAGAGAGAGTGTAAGTGCAGAATTCTGAAAGGGGGAAAAATAAAGGGAAACAACACACATAGGGATATAGGGAATGAGGAGTTGCAAGAGGTAAAAAGCAGGCTAGTGGACATAACCCAACAATGGGAGATGTTGGAACACCCATAAGCCTACTGGAACACATTTTTTAAAGGTTAGGATCCCCTAAGAGATCAAGTTCAATCCATAGACAATAACTTGTATATTGCCATGTTTTAAATTGTAACTCAAAGCACATAAAGGGAAATAGGGAATAGAGATTCATAGCAGAAACAATCAAAAGGGAACCAACATGCTAGTTTAAATAATTAACTCTGCAAAAGTAGTAAAGTAGACATAGATGCAGAAAGCTGTAAGTAAACATATTGTGGGGATGCTAAAATTTGAAATTAGGACATACCAGTTTCAAAGAAACAAGTGGAGAAAAATACAGTAGTCTGGTAAAAACCTCAGTGCAGTCAAGAAGAGAGAGTTTTATTATGTGAGAGTGAGAATTCAGAAGAGATTCTGATGTTGTGAAGTTTGAAGTGTGTGTTTGTGAAAAGGGTCATGTCCTTTATAGTGTAGAAAGCAAGCAGAAATAAGGTAAGAAAATAGTTTGAAAACTGATTGTCAATCAATTACACAAGGCTTCCCTTAATTAAGGGATTCAGATTCAAAAGGAGTAAAACCATTTTAGGAAAGGAATTGAATAAACACTTTGTGTAAAGCATGCAATTGAGGGCAAATAGATAAAGGTTATTGAAGGACAAGGTTTTTCAGTACACGGTTTGTGCAAATAAGGTAAGGGAGTCAATTAACGGCCAGTAAATCATAAGGTCTGAGATTAGGTATGAATGAACCAAGTCAGAAAAGATGAAGAAGGGTTTTACTTAAGTCGAGTAACAGAGGAAATCAGTAAAAGATGGAAAGAAATCAATCAAGCTATATTCAAAAAGAAGTTTGCACTAATTGCAAATTTGAAAACCATTTAGAGGAAAATTCATCATATATAAGGAGCATGTGAGCATGAAAGAAAACTGTCATGTAAATCAACAGAAAAAATCTAGTATAGAAGAGTTTAGCAAAAAGTTCAGCATTGTATGAAAACAAAGATGTCCAAACTCAGTTCAGAGACTCAAAGTCAGTCTGAAAGAGTTAAGGGTTCTAAAATAAAACCCTAGTTCAATCAAACCTCGGCAGAACCCCAAATTCTAGGGTTTCCACCTTGAATCAAGTACAGAGATGAGGAGGCAAGTAGTTGAAACAGGCTCAGAGGTTTCAGAGTTGAAACCTCTTGCATGCTTCTTTCATCAACATAAACTCATGAGAAAAGCATGATAGCAAAGTAACATGCGGAACATAGTAGAAGCACTCAAAAGAAAAACACTGATATGAACAGTAAAAGAAACATGCTTAAGAGATTTTCAGAAGAAACTTAAACAGGTCTTAATAGAAGGAAAATAAGGAAACTTAAGAACTTAGCAGGAAAATACAGTAGGAGAAACATGCGGGAACATAGTAGAAGATAAAAAATATAAGAACACAGTAGAAAAGCATATAAGAGCATAGTATGGAAAGCATGGTAGAAGAACATACAAGCATGGAGTATATAAAACTCAGTAAAAGAACATACAAGAACAAGGTGTAAAAACTCAGTAGAAGAACATTCAAGGTAGAAGGAAAACATAGAACAAAGTAGAGGCAAATACACACAAAAAAAAGGAAAAGAAAGTCAAAGAAACGCTTAAGCATTTTCAGAAAACCCTAGATCGGAAACGAAGCAGTTTTGAAAGTAATTTTTGAAAGAAAGGTTAGGGAAATCGTTTGAAAACTCAAGGAGAGCACAAATACACAACGGATCTAAGGAAATCGGAGAAAACCTTGAAGGTTTATGGTTTCAAAAGAACCCTAGAAGTGAGATAGGCTTTGAAAGGTCACCGATCTGAGTCAGAAAGGTCGGAATCAGGCTCAAACCACTATGGTATGCCGGAGTAAAGCCAGAGATGGACGTGGAACCTTGAATTGACATTGGTCTGGGTGCAAGCCTTCTAGTCCAGGACTTGAATCTTTAGCGATCAGGCACGTGGGAGCAAGAAAAGGTGAGTATAAGACTCCCAAAGCCTGAGAAACCATGGATTCCGGTGGGTTTCAAGGTGGAGGTGGGGTAAGAGGCGATTAGTGTTCGGGAATGTTCGAGAGAGTTTGAGAGTTCAGAGGCAGCTGGTTAGGTGAACTGATTTAGGGTTCAGGGGTGTTGGTAGATTAAAAAAAGGAAAGGAGGGTTTGTGGCCGTTGATCAAAATGATCAACGATCTGGATCAAAAAGGGGAGCCGGGAGGGTTAAATTAAACGGGTTAGGGGTCGGGTAATTTAGAAATTGAACCGGGTAATTTGAAATTGCAATTGGGTTCAATTGGGGGAGTTGATTTGGGCTACAATTGAAATGAAATAGGGCTAGTATTTAAATAGCCACTTTTCCCTTATTTATTTTATAAACAATAGTAAAATAATTTTCGGAAATAAATTAAAGTTACTAATATGATTAATAATACGTAACTATCAAATTAAAAAATACTGGAGTCAATTTTATAATTATGAAAATATTAAATCTTAAAATAGGCTAAAATTGCAATTATATGCAATTTAACTTTAAAAATACTAAACAAATTTGTAAAAATATGCAAAAATTATTCCAGCTATATTTGAATATAAATATGAGAATCCAATTAGTGAATCACCTAAAATGATAATTTTGGGGATAATTATTGCATTTTTCTTTATATAATAGGGCAATAAATAGATTTAAAAATCTATAACAATTAAGAGAAAAATAGTCAAACCTTGGGACATACTTATAAATGCATATACCTGCTATTTTGAAAGTATTTTGTATATGAAAAATATATAGGGAAAAATTGGGTGTCAACACAACCCCCTGGTGGTAGTGATGGGGACTGAAGGGAATCCCTAGCACCGGGATGACTAGCAGAAGAACTTGGCATGGAAGAGCCCTAAACTGATGGAGCACGGGATGAACTATGGGCTGGAAGGGCACTAAGTGATGAATGGCCCTGATGAGAACTGTGAGAACCATGGCCCAATGATGCCCCACGATAACCTGGACGATCTGACTGAGTATGCCTGAATGGACGGCCTTTGCCGTGCTGAAACTGACCTCCATGAGGAGTACCACTGAATCGACCCTAACCACGAGGCCTCTTAGCCTCCATCTCGATCCTCTCATGACCTCGAACCATCTCAATCTGTCGAGCTATGTCAACAACCTCATCAAAAGTATCACCAGTTACTCTCTCTCTGGTCATAAGCAACCGAAGCTGAAAATCGAGGCCATCTATAAACCGCCTGATCCTCTCTCGGTCTGTGGGAACCAACCAGACCGCATGACGAGCCAACTCAGAGAACCGCATCTCATACTGTGTAACAGATCTGTCTCCCTGATGAAGCTGCTCGAACTGCCTATGCAGCTCTTCTCGGCGAGACTCAGGTACAAAATTCTTCAGAAAGAGAACGGACAATTGCTGCTAAGAAAGGGGCGATGCGCCAACCAGCCTACGCCTCTCGTAAGCCTCCCACCAACTAAGTTCAGCCACGGAGAACTGAAAAGTAGTTAATGAGACCCCACTAGTCTCCAGAATACCTACGGTCTGAAGCATCTCTGACACTTGTCCAAGAAACCCTAGGCATCCTCGCCTTCTACACCACTGAAAGCCGGAGGCTGAAGTCTACCAAACCTCTCCAACATGCGCTGCTCATCCTCTAGCATAACATAAGCTACATAGTCCTTGTAGGTGCCCCCGGTTTATGAAGTCCTTGTACGACCCGATCAGGTGTGCGAGCGGAAGGAGTCTGAGTGTCTCCCCCGACCTAAGAAGTAGTTGCGGCTGTAGTAATTGAGGCTGTCTAAGCTAGGCCAGTGCACACTGATAGAACCTGGGCCAGGGCCTCCTGAAGGCCTGGAATCGCAATAGGCACAGTCGGTGCCTAAGATGGTGCTGCTGGAGCGTCCACAACTGGGACATGATCATGAACTGGGGCGACTGGTGGATCTGAAGGTGCGGCCCTAGCTGTTGTGCGGGATACACCCCTACCCCTACCACAACCTCAACCGCGTCCTCGGCTTCTAGTGGCCCTAGCTGGTTGTATGGGTGGTCATCCGTCCTGACCTGTAGCACGTGTCCTAACCATCCATGAGAGAATAGAATAACATAAGTTTAGTACTAGAATCAACAGATTCGCACGATAGGAATTCAAGAATAATAAGTTTTTTCTAAAGGTTCTGCAGCCTCCCGAGGATAAGTACAGACGTCTCCGTACCGATCCTTGAGACTCTACTAAACCTGCTCATGACTCGTGAGACCTATGTAACCTAGGCTTTGATACCAACTTGTAACGACCCTAAAACTAATCTGATTGTGATGGCGCTTAATGTGAAACTAGTCCAGCCGACACAGACCCCAAAACTAACCAGAAATTCATAATAAGTCATTTTAAGCCCTTAATTAGCTAAAATCCATAATATAAGTTAGAATAAGCAATGCAGAAATAAACACAAGCCCGACATTGGGTAGTCACCAGTCATGAGCAACTACAACTCATCTAGGAACAAGAAAAGACAACATAGTCCGAAAATAAAATACTAAGACAATCTAAATAAGATAGGAAGGAGAAGCACTGGGCTGGGAACGCCAAACAGCTACCTAGTCAACTCTAGAAACCTGCTAGAAGGCTGATCAACACTCACTATCATGCCTCAATACTCCTGGATCTGCACACAAGGTGCAGGGAGTAATGTGAGTATGCCAACTCAGTAAGTAATAAAAGTAAAAGCAGCTGAGCAGTAAGAAACAGATAATTTCACGTCATAGCACCACAACAAAACAACATATGTGCAAATCAGTACAGTAAATCAATAAAATTCATAAAAACAACTCAGTTCAGTAAAACCTTTTTAAAACATCTTTCAATAGTTTCAAACGAGTGATGAAAACAGTGAGTAAAAGGGATGAAAATATAATTAGCCCCTCGGGCAAAACATGTACCACAACCGCCCCTCGGGCAAAATATCAATAGAACTAGCCCCTCGGGATACCTCATAATCACTCGTAACCAGCCCCGCGGGCAACAACATGAAACAACAACAGCCTCTTGGGCAATATTACATCTCACACACTGGGTACTCGCGCTCACTGGGAGTGTTCAAACTCCGGAGAGGCTCCTACAGTCCAAGCGCTATCACAAGCCATCTCGTGGCATAACAAATCAGGCCCTCGGTCTCTCATATATCACAAATCAGTACAATATGCTGCGGCGTGCAACCTAATCCCAAAATATCCTCACAATAAAGGCCTTCGGCCTCACTCAGTTAGAAATCTCTCGAGCCCCTCGGGCAACAGTAAAATATGATGCTCTGCCCAAAATATCATTTAAAATATCAAAACACAGTAAATATGGACTAAGTTATGAAAATAGCAGAATACAGCATGACTGAGTATAAATATGAAGTCAAAATAGTGTGGAATAGCAGTAAAAAGCCCCTAAGGGTCCAAAACATGGTAATAATTTCCAAAACACAATGATATCAAACGGGTTTTAAGCAAATACACAATTTAACAGTCATACGAGATGGACCAAGTCACAATCCCCAATGGTGCAAGACCCCACGCTCGTCATTTAGCATGTGCGTCACCTCAAAGTAGCACAACGATGTGAAATCCGGGGTCTCATACCCTCAAGACAACATTTACAATCATTACTTACCTCAATTCGGTCCAAAGTCTAGCCCGCGATGCCTTTGTCCCTCGAATTGGCCTCCAAATGCTCCAAATCTAACCAAAATCAGATTTATACCATCAAAATATGCTAAAGGAACAAAGCCCACTCGAAAATAACCAAGTTACATCAAAAATCCCGAAATTGGCCAAACCCACCACTAGGTCCACATCTCGAATTCCGATAAAAATTACAAAACTAGTATCCTTACACTCTCACAAGTTCATACATATTAAATACATCAAAATCTGACCAAAAACGACCCCTCAAATCCTTAAATCAAAGTCTCCAATTTCAAGCCCTAATTCCACAATTTTAGGCTTTAAATCCCATAAAATTCATGTCTAATTAGGTAGAAATTACCATAGAATCGAGTATTGAATTCAAAAATATTACCTCCAAGTGTTTCCCTTCGATTCCCTCTTCAATCCCACTCAAAAATCTTCAATATCGCTCAATAATGGTGGAAAATAGACCATAAATTGTGACGGCAACTATTTAAACACTCTGTCCAGATGACATTTCCTTCTTCGCGAACGCGGTCAAAGCCTCGCGTTCGCGAAGCACAAAAAACCACTGACCAATTATTCCTCCTTTGCGAACACGATACTTCAATCGTCCAAGCCTTCGCGAACACGACTATACCTACGTGAACGTGAAACACAAAACTCCTGGAGTCCCAGCTGCTTGATAACTAGGGATTTTGATGCATTTTATACTCCTACTTGCTTATGTTTTTATTAGAAATTCGTAAAAAATAGTCCCAAAAGGCTCACAAGTTGTGCTTGATTGCAGGTCTAATCAACAAAGTGACAAGATGTCAAAGATCAGCTCAAAAGGAGTGAAACTTGCACAAGTACCAAGACAAGGCAAAGCTTAGGCAAAACAGGCCCAATGCGGCCGCACACCATACTGTGCGGTCCACACAAGGAGGTTCAGAGAGGTGGAATTCAGGCAAAAAGGGCAATGCGGCCGCAATATTACGTCAATATTATGTTCTGCAGTATTAAGTTACAACATTATTCTACCCAACAGTATTACATTACGAAAATGTTACGCTTTGCAGTAATAAGTTACGACGATGTTGCACCCCGTAGTATTGTATGTTGAATTTGTCGTAAGGTAATTGACATCAGTCCAAGAAAAATATTATTTGGAGATTATAAGGATTATAAGTGATGAGTAAATTCGTAAAGGTAAGAGGGTAAGTAATATCGAAGAAAATCAATTTCGTCGAAGTTTGGCATGTTGGGGTAAAATACGGCCCGAGATAAAATACTCGATATTTATGGACTAGTGCCATACAAGGTATTATATAGCCATAATAGTAAGGTGTATAAGGTACATGAAAAGTGAGTAATATTCTAAGTAAGTGGAAAAAATTCTCAATTTTGCGGGTAATTGATTAATTACCGGGTAACGAGACACTGCCTAGTTAATTAAAATTAAATGGATAAATATCCTTTTTGAGGCTGCCACTTGGAATTAATCTAAGCCAAAGTGGCAACAAAAGGTTTGATGAGTCATTAGGCAAGAGATGCCTTACTTACACGTAAGATTCTTGAATTAAAAAGCTAGTCATTTTGGTCTCTTACGAAAGAATTTCAGCAAACTCTCAATTCCGTACATATTAACGTTATAACCTCTTGAGAAAGGGAGTTTCAACAAAGATGCAACATTTTTATAATCCCTTTAGCAAAGTTTCAGCAAACTGTTCATTTCATATACATAGAAACGTTGTAAATCTCTTGAGAAAGAGTCTAGACAAAGATGATTTTGCAGTAGCAACGTTATTGCCCTGAGCATCTCATACGGATTGTTTCCTATTTAGATCTCGTCGTTACGTGTTCGTCACAATTAACATGTGTCAGAGGGATTGTCAAGAGAATCGACTCAGGTGTGTTAAGGTTATCCCTTCTTTCTTTTGGCATGATCTATACGATATGAACGAAACGTGCAAATGCACAAATTCCATAAGTGACTCTACTCATAGATGTAATAGAAATATCTATGTTCTTTAATTCTCATGTGTCATAATATTTTATCATCTGTTCATGGGTCTCAAAAAAATACGAAAGTTGAAAAGACTTTATGATATTGTTCAAGAGGCAAAGTGGTCTTATGACCTTTCGAATGATTTTATTGACATACTTTTCATGCATTGCATTCATATGCATTGACCCATGACAAGATGGCGTTATATACGCGTATATATGTAAATATATGTATATGTAATGGGAAAAGGTTATGGCATTATATACGCACCACCACCTGATCAGCTGGTATATGATGATGATGTTGCCCACAGTGGCCGAAATATGATTCAAACGGCGTTATATACGCATATATATATATATATAAGTATGATTCAAACATATATATATGTAAGTATGATTCAAATGGCGTTATATATGTGTATATATGTATGTATATATGTATATGGGATATGGGAAAGGTTATGGCATTATATACGCACCACCACCTGATCAGCTGGTATACGATGATGATTTTGCCCATAGTGGTGGATATGATTTGATGGGATGCCCTCAGAGGCTGATGATATTATGAAATATGTACCTATGCACGACATGACATTCATACGCATATTCATGACGTTAAAAGTAATTTATGATTTATAAAGTTATTCATACTTATAGGTTGAGTCATGTACTCTATATGTCTTCCATATCTCTCATGTATTTATTTATGTGCCTTACATACTCAGTACATTATTCGTACTGACGTACCTTTTGCCTGGGGACACTGCGTTTCAAGCCCGCAGGTCCCGATAGATAGGTCGAGATCCCTCCAAGTAGGCTATCAGCTCAACGAAAGATGTTGGTGCTCTCCATTTGCTTCAGAGTTGCTCGTTTGGTTAGTATTATTTCGGCGTGTATTGTTTGGTATGGTGGGACTCTGTCCCGACCCTTATGACATTTATGTATTCTTAGAGGCTTGTAGACATATGTCGTGTACATAAAAGATTGTACGGCCTTGTCGGCCTATGTTTTGAGTTTATACAAGATCATGTTGGCCTATTAGGCCCGTATGCATGTATATATGATGATGTATTAAGAAAGATACGTTACGTTGGTACTCAGTTGAGTAAGGTACCGGGTACCCGTCCCGGCCAATCGGTTTGGGTTGTGACATTAAACCCATAATCTAGGGTCTTGTGTTTTAGGGCTAGATTGACTATGAGTGTTTAATATTTGGGCTAATTTCATGTTTAATTGTTGAATTAGTGGTTGCAAATACTAGTATGTATTTAGTTGACTTAAGCTCTTCTTGAGAAAGAGAGCTTGAGTCTCTGAAATTGGTCCAATAAGGAATTGGGGCGTACTCAAGAGATTGATAGCTCCAATTAAAGGGTTAAACCTCGAAAGAGTAATACCCGACTTGAACCTTGATTGCTTGCACAAATTTGCATACCCAATTAGTCTTGAGAAAGTCAATTCGGGCAAAATTACTTGAACCACCAAGAAGTGTAGAGTAGGTAAAATCATGCAACGATTATATCATACTCCCCAAATATGTCAATCATGCCTTAGACTCAAGTATCCGTTAATTGACCACCTAGGCGGAAGTCACTACCCTAGTGCCTTTTAAACCATTTGAGAAACCCGCAACCTTTTACTCTTAGCTTATTCAAATTTAATTCACCATTGTAGTTTGATAAAAGTAGAAGTAAAACAAAAACCCAAAAATGTTTAGAAGTGTAATTTGGAACACGTACACAACCCTAAATTAGATAGATACCCGACTCCAACTTCTAGCTCTTTGTGGAAATCCATCCCAACCGTAAATTGGGTAAAAGCTACTTTGATCCTCTATCGCTACTCAATAGTAGTGCATGGTAGGCCTTGATAAACTTTTTGGCACTGTTGCCAGGGACCTATTGGTTTTGGCTATCTATTTAGTTAGTTTTGTGTATTGTTCTTCTTTCCTTCTTTGTTACTAACTTGTTGGTGTCATAACTCAGGTACCAAATGGCAGTGATCAATGCTGATGACCCTCTTGGAAATGTGATTGCGGGGGAGGAGGTAGATGATGTTGGAGATGATGAGGTGCCTCTTGTACCTCAAGGACAATGTAGAGGCCGCCAGGCCAATGCGAATGATAATAACAATATTCCAGATCCTCCTTCGCCACCTCCAAGAGTGTCTCCTAGAGTGCTTCCGAACCAAGGCTATGCAAGTGCTATTGTCCCACCCCGAATCTAGGCGGGCAATTTTCAAATAACCAATGTGATGTTGACTTTACTAGTGCAGTGTGGGTACTTCAAGGGCGCTGCAAATCCAAATGATTACAAACACCTCAAGGGTTTCGTGGATACATGTTGGGGGAGCAAACAAACTAATGTGCTCGAGGATGCTCTCTGGTTAAGACTCTTCTCATTCTCACTTAGGGGGAGGGTATTGGATTGGCTCGAGCAACTTTCCAACCATTCCATCACTACTTGGGATGAGTTGGCGGATAAGTTCATTGCTAAATTTTTTTCACCGGGGCATATGGCGGCATTACGAGATGAGATATTGGCCTTCAAGCAAGAGCCCACAGAACCTTTGCATGAGATTTGGGAGCGTTATAGAACAATGGTGAAAGAATGCCCCAAACAATGATATGACTGAGGCTATGATCCAACAAACTTTCTACCGCGGCATTAACATCACAATCCAATGCATAGTGAACCAACTTGCAGGGGCAACTTTATGAAGCTGTCATATGATGAGGAATGTGATATACTTGACGGGATGGCTGGCACTTCTTCTGCATGGCAAAGTAGAGCCAATGTGCCTCAAGGTGACCCCACGGTTACTAATTTGCACATGGAATTACATGATCAGGGGCAAACTATAGCTAAGCTAACAACTACTATGAACCAATTGGCAAAGGCACAATTGCAACAAGTTCAAAATCCTCTCCAAGTGAATTCCATGGAGGGTGTCAATATGCTTGTCAACAAAAGAAGGCAACAAAAACAAGGGAATTCTGAGCAATTTGATGATGACTGTGATGGATTTCAAAATGATGGTTATGATGAACAAAGTGAAGAGGTTCAATACATGAATAATTATCAAAGTCAACGGGGCAACTCTTCCAACCAACAACAAAGGAGACCTCAAGGCAATTGGGTCAACCAACAACAAAACAATGATAATTGGGAGAACAACAACCAAAACAACAACTGGGGCAATCAGAACAACAATCCGAGCAACCAAGGGAACTGGAATGGTAATAACAACAATTGGGGTGGAAATAACAATCAAGTTAGATGGAACAACGGAAACAAAGGAAATTAGGGGCAAGGCTTTTAAAGGTCCCCAATGTACCAACAACCGAACAATCCACCCCCATTTCCATCCCAAGGTCCTAGTTCTTCTAGCAATGATATGGGTAGAATTGAAATGATATTCGAACAGATGATGAAGAAGAATGCGAACTCAGATGCTCAGTTGGCTTACCACAATACCTCTATTAGAAACTTGGAGGTGCAGTTAGGCCAAATTTTACAGTCTTTAAATACTCGCCTTAAGGGTGCTCTACCAAGTGATACGGTAGTGAACCCGAAGAAGAGGCGGTGAGGTGAATGCCTAAAAAAAAACCAAATCTTGGATGATGATGTTGAGTTGCAAGAAGATGAAGTCCCTTTGGTAGTTGAAGATGCGGTTGATGAAAAGGTGAACAAAGAAGTGAGGATTGATATTCAAGATGTCGAGGTGGAAATTCAAAATGATGTAAACCCGTTTAGGGAACACATAATAGATATGCCAGAGCCGGATGTGCCAAAAGCCAAGGCTCCTTTACCAAGGCCACCTCCACCTTATCCTCAAAGGCTCGCGAAGCAGAAAAGTGAGAATCAGTTTAAAAAGTTCATTGACATGATGAAGAGCTTGTCCATTAATGTGCCTTTGGTGGAGGCTCTTGAACAAATGTCGGTCTATGCAAAATTCATGAAAGACTTGGTCACAAAGAAGCGTTGTATGAATTGTGAAACTATAAAGATGACTCACCAAGTTAGTGCTATAGTGCATTCAATGGCCCCGAAGCTTGAAGATCCCGGTGCTTTCACCATTCCTAGCACCATTGGGAGTGCGGATTTTGCTAAAGCTCTATGAGATTTGGGGGCTAGTATCAATTTGATGCCCTATTCCGTTTTCAAGACTTTGGGTATCGGGCAACCGAGGCTGACTTCTATGAGATTATAAATGGCAGATAAAACAATCAAGAGACCATTGGGTATTATTGATTATGTGCTTGTCTGGGTGGACAAATTTATCTTGCTAGCTGACTTTGTGATCTTGGACTACGAGGTGGACTATGAAGTTCCTATCATATTGGAAAGACCTTTCCTAGCTACGGGGAAGGCATTGGTTGATGTGGAAGTAGGGGAACTCACCTTCCAAGTGGGTGATGAAAAGGTGGTCTTTCATGTGTGCAAATCAATGAAGCATCCCAACAGAACCGAGGTGTGCTCTTTTGTTGACCTCGTCACAACAGTGATAATTGATGACATCAGTGCAATGATCAATGAGGAGGACCCATTGGAGGCCGTATTATTGAATTTTGATGTCAATGAGGATGGAAGACGGGTGGAGTGTGTGAATTCTTTACATGGAATGGGCTCTTATTCTTATGAGCCTAGGAAATTATCTTTGGACCTCGAGAATAGAAAGACTCCACCAACAAAACCTTCAATTGAGGAGCATCCAGTGTTGGAGTTGAAACCACTGCCTCAACACCTCAGGTATGAGTTCTTAGGCTCAAATTCTACTTTGCCAGTCATTCTTTCTTCTTGTCTTACTAACCTGCAGGTTGATGCCATATTGGCGGTGCTTCAAAAGCAAAAAAAGGCAATTGTATGGACTTTAGCGAATATTCGGGGGATAAGCCCCGTATTCTGTATGCACAAAATTATTCTGGAAGATGATGCAAAGCCTTCCTTCGAGCATCAAAGGAGGTTGAATGAGGCAATGCAAGAAGTTGTGAAAAAGGAGGTGATCAAGTGGTTGGATGTCGGGGTTGTGTACCCCATCTCTGATAGCTCTTGGACTTTACCGGTGCAATGTGTACCAAAGAAGGGTGACATGACCGTGGTTGCAAATTCACAAAATGAGTTGATTCCTACCAGAATCATCACCGGTTGAAGGGTATGCATGGATTACCGTTAGTTGAACAAAGTGACCCGCAAGGATCACTTTCCTTTGCCTTTTCTTGATCAGATGTTAGATCGACTTGCTGGGCGTGCCTTCTACTGTTTCTTGGATGGGTATTCTGGGTACAACCAAATCTTGATTTCTCTGAAAGATCAGGAGAAGACCACATTCACTTGTCCATATGACACTTTTGTCTTCTCTAGGATGCCTTTTGGGTTGTGTAATGCACCAGCTACATTTCAGCGGTGTATGGTGGCCATTTTCACCTATATGGTGGAAGACATTTTGGAGGTGTTCATGGATGACTTTAGTGTTGTGGGGGATTCATTTGATGAGCTCTTGAAGAATCTTGATAGAGTTTTTGCCCGTTGTGAAGAAACCAATCTTGTCCTCAATTGGGAGAAATGCCACTTTATGGTGGAAGAAGGAATTGTTCTTGGGCATAAAATTTCAAAACATGGGATTGAGGTGGATAAAGCAAAGATCAAAGTGATTTCAAGGCTCCATCCCCCTGCATCTGTCAAGGGAGTTCGAAGTTTTCTTGGGCATGCAGGGTTCTACCGAAGATTTATCAAAGACTTTTCGAAGGTAGTGAATCCCTTGTGCAAGTAGTTGGAAAAAGATGCTAAGTTCGTGTTTGATGAAAAATGTATGAAAGCCTTTGAACTTCTTAAGCATAAGTTTACATCCACTCCTATCATTACCACACCTAATTGAAGCTTACCCTTTGAGCTCATATGTGATGTGACCGATGTTACTGTTGGGCGGTTTTGGGTCAAAGAGTGAACAAAATATTTCATCCGGTGTACTATGCAAGCAAGACAATGAATGATGCTCAAATGAGCTACACGGTGATTGAGAAAGAACTTTTGACTATTGTGTTTGCAATGGAAAATTTTCGGCTGTATCTTATGGGTGCTAAGGTTATTATTCATACCGACCATGTCGCACTCTGGTACTTGATGATGAAGAAGGATTCCAAAGTTAGACTGATGCGATGAGTCTTGTTACTTCAAGAGTTTGATTTGGAGATTGTGGACCAAAAGGGTAATGAGAACCAAGTGTCAGACCACTTGTCCCACTTGGAGGAGGAGGGGAGGCCTCGTGACGGCCTAGAGATCAATAATTCATTTCCCAATGAACAACTCCTTTCGGTGTCGATGAATGATATGCCATGGTTTACCGATGTTTCTAATTTCTTTGTGACTGGTATAATCCCATGTGAGCTCTCTTCTAACCAAAGGAAGAAACTCAAGTGGGATAGTTTGGATTTCTAATGGGATGAGCCATACTTGTTCAAGATTTTCATGGATGGCGTGATCCGAAGGTGTGTCTCAGAGGAAGAGCAATTGAGTATCTGGGAGGCTTGTCATTCCTCTCCCTATGGTGGCCATCATGGTGGGGCAAGGACGGCTTCTAAAGTTCTTAGTTGTGGGTTTTATTGGCCAACTTTGTTAAAAGATGCGGGTGATTTTGTAAAGAGATGCAACAAATGCCAAAGGGCGGGTGGAATTTCAAAAAAAGATGAGATGCCTCTCAATACCATCATTGAGGTTGATATTTTTGATGTAAGGGGCATTGATTTCATGGGCCCATTTGTTAGCTCTTGTGGGAACACTTACATTCTTGTGGCGGTGGACTATGTTTCAAAGTGGGTTGAAGCCGTGGCTTTGCCCAACAATGAGGCTCGGAGTGTTGTTGCATTTCTTAAGAAAAGTATTTTTACAAGGTTTGGTACTCCGCGTGCAATCATAAGTGATGGGGGTCTCATTTTTGCAATAGAACTTTCGACACTTTGCTTTCAAAGTATGGTGTCAATCATAAAGTTTCTACTCCCTATCATCCTCAAGCAAGTGGTCAAGTTGAAGTCTCAAATAGGGAAGTCAAAAACATATTGTCAAAAATGGTCAATGCAAATAGGACCTATTGGTCAAAGAAGTTAGATGATGCTCTATGGGCTTATAGGACTGCTTACAAGACTCCGATTGGTATGTCTCCGTATCGGTTGGTGTTTGGAAAAGCTTTCCATCTGCCGGTCGAGTTAGAGCACAAGGCCATGTGGGCTTTGAGGAAGCTAAATCTTGAGTGGGATATTACAGCCAATATTCGTGTGGAGCAGCTTAATGAACTTGATGAATTCTGATTCCACGCCTACTCCAGTTCGTCCTTATATAAGGACAAGATGAAGTACCTTTATGATAAATATGCTCGTGGAAAGGAGTTCAAAGAAGGCGATTTGGTTATCTTGTTCAACTCCCGATTACGTCTGTTTCCGGGAAAGCTCAAGTCAAAATGGAGTGGACCTTTTGAAGTGATGTGTGTGACCCCGTTTGGTGCTCTTGATTTAAAAAACAAAAATGGTGAAGTTTTTAGAGTGAATGGGCATAGGGTCAAAGCACTACTTGGGAAAAATTGATGACAACCACGTGGTGGCCCTTCTTCATTTCAAATGATGTGATGGTAACCTGTGTCGTACCACGACGTTAAATTAGGCGCTTCTTGGGAGGCAACCCATGTGTTTTTCTTCTTGTTTTTATTTGATTTTCATTATAGTATAGGATTTATTTTTGGGCCAGCTGGTTGTGAGATGTTACAGGATTGTGTTGCAGGACATAGTGAAAAAAAAGTGTTCAGGTCTATGAAGTTGTGATGCAGACGCACTACATTTAGTGCGAACCGCATTGGTGAAGGAGGAAATGTCCAACTCTCTGAAGATTGCCACCGCGGCCGCAGTACAGTTTGTGTGGTTCGTGGTGGACCACTGTGGCCGCATGGAATTTTGTGTGGACCGCAATGTGTTGCCTGTGTAAAACTTGAAAAGGATGTGTAGTGCGGACCGCGGTTCATTTTGTGCGGTCCGCACTGGGGTAGGTAAGCTGGGCCCCAGGACCTTTTCTATAAGTAGTACCTGAGGCCCAGCATTTACACTTTTCGAACCTTTGATTCTCTGAACCCTTAAAGCATTGTTCATCAACCCCTTTGTTCGTAATCAATTGTTCGAAACTAATTGTCATCTTTTCATCTCACATCTGGTAAATCTATTTCGTTTTAATTGCTTTAATTTTGTTATTTTCTTTTCCTTTTTGTTTTATTTGACTGTTATTATTTTCTTCCTTTATTTTCCTTCATTGATTATGTTAGGGTAGTTAATATGTTGATTAAAATAGACTCAGTTAGTTAAATACACTTGGCAACATGTAGGGACAATAACTAGGTGAAAATTGCGCTTAAAAATCAAAATCTCGTAAACCTTAACTTAGTGCCACAGCTAGGCACTCAGTGCGGTCCGTGGTACTTCTGTGTGGTCCGCAGTAACATTTTGTGTGGACCGCATTAATGAAAGTCCTGAAAGCTAAACTTTGGGGACTACGACCGCACTATATTTTGTGCGGACCACAGTAGTCCCTGTGCGGCCGCACTACCTTTTGTGCGATCTGCACTGCCTAGATACAGAGTGGGTAGTCTGAACCCCACCTCTGTACGGACCGCATGGCCATTATGTGCGGTCCGTATTGACCCCTATACGACCGTACACCATTTTGTGCGGTCCGCACTGCATGATTTCTGCAATAGTCTGCAACTCATTCTTCAACACTGCTTTCAACTGTCTACTGATACTAACAAACCCATTTGATTGCGTTTGCAGACTATGGTGAAACAACGAGTTAAAGGCTCTAAATAACCAGGAAGAGGAGAATCCTCCGGGGGAGGGAAACAGAAAATGGTAAGATTGACTGTTCAAGCCCGACAAAACATAAAAAACATGAGGAAGATAATTAAAGTTGTTGATAGGGCCATTGATATGTCTGGGAGTGACTACGAGCCCTCCCGAGAGATATCTTCAGACTCAATCCCAGAATACATCCCTGACTGGACAGAGAGAAACAGACTAAGAGACATTCATCCCGCTTCCACCGCTACCCAAGCGTCAGTAAATGTGTCTTCTGGGTCGTCTGAGGGCTCAGCTGAAGGCGGTGGGAATGAATACTCCACCTCTCCCGCAACTTCATTATTTGGAAAGGGTGCAGTGGGTGATGAGGAGGAAGTAGGAGGAGAATAAGCAGTTGGAGAAGAGGGTGAACCTCAGGTGGGGGGTATTGCTAGAACTAGGAAACCACAAGACCGATTTGTTAGTGAGGTAGCGTACCACAAATTCAGGGAATGGTGGCCGGTGAGGAAATTAATCCTGGAGCATAGTTTTGTTGATAGAGATCTACTGCCTCACAACCCCAATGTGAGGAGGCAGTTTAGGGAGAGAATTAACTAGGAGTACTTTCTGGGTGAATGTGTAGATGCCAACGAGCACTAGGTCAAGGAATTCTACACCAATATTGCCCACATCAAAAAGGGCACAAAAGTGACCAAGGTGTGAAATCAGAAGGTGTTGTTTGAGGGGAAAACAATAAATGACTACCTTGGCTTTGATGAAGAGGATGGGGCACTATTTATGGCAAAGATGGAAATGGGCGAGGAAGTCCGTCCCTTGTTAGCACAGTATCTGGCAATCCCAGGTACCACCCCTGACTGGTTGACTGTGGGCATCAAGATTCTAAGACGTAGATTGAACTTCAAGGCAAGGGGGTGGGAAACATTTGTATGTAGCAGGTTGGACCCTACGACTCATGACAACTCCCTCCCTCTTCACCTGGCAATTTTGGTGGCTTCGATCATGGCGGGGTACCCAATCAATATGGGAAATGTTATGTCTAGGATAATCACAATAGTGGGTGGTGAGCATGACATAAACTACCCTTTTCCCCAGTTTTCTGACTATGTACTTCCGATACCTAAAAGTTAAAAAGAGGCCATTCGACATCAAGGTCAAACCGAATGCCCCATTTTCTTGGTAAAACATGCAGGAGGATGATAACCCCAAGAGAATCAACTTTAAGGGAATAGATACTGTTCCAACTAGCTAGTCTGAAGAGCCAGTTATGGTAGTGGCGCCTGCTCAACCTGCCTCCACCTCTACTGATATCCCTCATTGCCCATACACCTCAGCAGACCCGAAGATCCCTTCTTCCCGTGCCTATCTAGTGACTGCCCACCGACTGAGCCAGGCTCTTCCCAGTAGCAACAACTGGATGCAGAATGCATCATCCAAGTTGTCTACCCTCACTACCATAGTAGAGGCTCAGTCGGCATCTCCACCTCCACAAGTCCCCCAGTCCATAGAGGATGCTCTCAAGGAGATTTTAGCCAACCAAAAGAAAATCCTTGACACTCAAAAAGTGCTCACAGATGCAGTTGCTTCACACAGCTAGGCTCTTAAGGAGCTTGCTAAAGAGCACAAGAAGTTGAGAAAGACGCGGGCTTCCAAGGAGTCTGTAAAGGCGCTGAGGGTTGATGTTGACAGAATGAAGGTAGATCATCTACCTTTGGATTTATTGCTACAGGACCCAGTACCATCAGCTCATCCCCTGCTCGAGCAGTCCTAGAGGCCTCCAAGGAGGAAGAGGATGATTCCTAGAGCAGACGACGCAGTCATCCAGTAGGCAGACCCACTAGAGGCCTCCTCCAATCAGCCACAGGATGAACCTCAGGAGCCTGTCCAAGCCCAGGTCCCAACAGCACAGGAACAGGCCACATGGAACCAGTCTAAGGTTCCCGAGCACAGTGAGGACCCAAGGACAACTTAGGAGCCCATGCAGACACACAGTCCATAGAGAATCCCTATATCCTTTTTCCCTTTCTCTTTTTGGTACTTTATTTAGTTTAGTTGGCATTAGAGATAATGCCAGCTTTCATTTGGGGGGGGGTAGGCCCTACTTTTATGGATTCATTCGGATGATTGTATATATATTCGATACTTTTTATTCTTTCTTTATCTTTTCATCTTTATGTTGTATAAAATTTTAACATTTTGTTACATTTATCGCACTTTTATTTTACTTCGGATCTATATATAAAGTTATGCTACATTGTACATATTTATCCCATCTATTGTATATTCGACAAATCCCCTTTTGTATATATTCATTTTACTTTCCGCAACTTTTCGTTCTTAGCTTCTTATTTATGATTCGTAGTTTCTTGTTTTGAAAGTTTGCAATAAGCCTTTAGTTTTCTTAATGCCACGGTTCTTTCCAAAGGTGGAGTTTTGTGTCAACCGGGTGACTCTTCCCAATGATGGATGGCGTGAAAACCTTCTTAAGGGTTTGAGTCCGTTTTTCTTTTTTGTTTTTAGTAGTTAGTAGTTAAGGGTGCCTCAATCAAAGTTTCACTTGGGCCGAGCACATTTGCCTTTGATCTTATGGTCAAAAATAATTTGTTGTGTTTAGGATGGTGAAAGTCATGACCTTGAGACTCTTGTATTGAGCGAATCATCAAGTGGTTTTTCGGGACCAGTGTGTGCTTAAATCTTATCTAAGGTCGTTATGGGCCCTCGACTCTATGTCTTTAGCGACCCCATAGCTTGTGTGGTGAGTAATTGCATTGCAAGTCCAAGTCCCGAGCCATTGGTCTAGAACTTGCCCTGAATGTTTGTTGAGGCAAAATCCTAAGTGAATTTTGACTTGAGACATGATTATAGGCTCTCCTTGGTCCAAATGATAGCTTGAACACTTCCATAACCTACCAATGATAAGATCCCTAGTCAACCCTTTTGAGCCTTTAGACATTTTCCCTTCAAAACCCATAATACAAGCCTATACCCGTTCAAAAAGATACCCTCTCGATCTTGGCACCCGATCTTTCCTTTAGCACATGACAAAAGCATTTGGGGAGAGAGACGAGGATTGCAACAAAGTGGTAAAAAGGCACAAAAATGAAGAAAAATAAAGGCAATGAAAAATAAAGAAAAGCAAAAAGATAAAAAGAATGTTCAATGTGAAAAAGAATAAAAAGGGACTCAAGAAAAGCAATGAATGAAAGGTGTGGAAAGTTGAAAAAAAAAGGAGAAAAGGTTTGAAATGTAAAAGAAAGAGTGATAGTGTATCTCTTTAACCTCTTAGAAAGAAGTGAAATGACTCAAAAAGTCAAGTGAATGTGTTCCAAATGAAACAAAAGAAGTGCTTAAGAGAAGATGGAACCTACTTAGACCAAACATCTCCTACCCTGAACCAAAAGCCTTCACAATGTCTCCACAAAAGCCCTATATGATCTTGAGTTGAATGAAACTTACATTAGTGGTGACTCACATAAGGGGCAAGCATATGGTACTTAAAGCCGGACTTGTGACTTTTTCTTGAGAGTGATGAGTGGATTTCCAATAACCCCGTTTTGAGTGCCACTATTCTAAAGGTGAGGTTTGTTGAGGGAGAGTTGAGGATGTGTGAGTTTGGGTTTCACAATGACCAAAGTAATAGAAAGAGTTCTTTGGTGTGTTGAGTTAATTCTTGATGCTCTTGTGTCACACTTAATCCATGGAGTTTCAAAGAGTAAAAGTTGTTAATGATTCATTTTTATTTAGGGCAATTATTAGTCCCAATGGATGATAGATGAGGTTACTTTAGGATAGCTGAAATTTTCTTGGATGTTTTCTTAAGGGGTGGGTCTTATTTTATTTGCTTAAAGACAAGCAAAAGCTTAAGTTTGGGAGAGTTGATAACTAGGGATTTTGATGCATTTTACACTCCTTCTTGCTTATGTTTTGATTACAAATTCGTACAAAATAGTCCCAAAAGGCTCACAAGTTGTGCTTGATTGCAGGTTTGATCAACAAAGTAACAAGCTATCAAAGATCGGCTTAAAAAGAGTAAAACTTGCACAAGTACCAAGACAAGACAAAGCTTAGGCAAAACAGGCCCAATGTGGCCGCACACCATTCTGTGCGGTCCGCACAAGGAGGTTCAGAAAGGTGGCATTCAGGCAAAAAGGGCAATGCGGCCACACTAGGTTTTGTGCAGCCCGTACTAGGATCAATGCGACCGCACTCGATTTAGTGCGGTCCGTAGTAAGAAGGAGCAGAGAGTTGCTAACTTCCGAGTTTCAAGCCAATGTGGTCCGCGCTCCATTTCATGTGGACAACACTGGAAGCCTCTGCGGTTCGCAGTGCCTAAGTTCAGAGAGATGGGTTTTCAAGTGCAGAGCCTTAGTGCGTCCGCACACCATTTTATACGGTCCGCACTAGCCCCGCAGGGGTATTTTTGTCCAGATTTTTCAGCTTAGTATAAATAACTTCTTTTCCCATTTTGAGGGTATGAGATAGCTTTTAGTTGTAGCTGCGCTCGTGGGTTCGTAAGTCTTTAGCTATTTTGGGCAATTTTATCTACATTTCAACATTGAATCTTATTGTTTATCTTAGTAATTAATTAATATGAGTTGTTCTTCATCTATTTCTTGCTTTTCTTCTTCAATTATGAGTAGCTAAACCCATAGGCTAGGGTTGTGGCTCAACCCTAGTGTGGGTAATTGATGGGTCTTGTGTTTTAGGGCTAGATTGACTATGAGTGTTTGATATTTGGGCTAATTTCATGTTTAATTGTTGAATTAGTGGTTGTAAACACTAGTTTGTGTTTAGTTGACTTGACTCTTCTTGAGAAAGAGAGCTTGAGTCTCTAAAATTGGTCCAACAAGGAATTGGGGCGTACTCAAGAGATTGATAGCTCCAATTAAAGGGTTAAACCTCGAGAGAGTAATACCCGACTTGAACCTTGATTGCTTGAGCAAATTTGCATATCCAATTGGTCTAGAGAAAGTCAATTCGGGCAAAACCACTCGAACCACCGAGAGGTGTAGAGTGGGTAAAATCGTTCAACGATTATATCATACTCCCCAAATATGTCAATCATGCCTTAGACTCAAGTATCCGTTAATTGACCACCTAGGCGGAAGTTACTACCCTAGTGCCTTTTAAACCATCTGAGCAACCCGCAACATATTACTCTTAGCTTATTCTAGTTTAATTCACCATTGTAGTTTGATAAAAGTGGAAGTAAAACAAAAACCCAAAAATGTTTAGAATTGTAATTTGGAACACGTACACAACCCTAAATTAGATAGATACCCGACTCCAGCTTCTAGCTCTCTATGGAAATCGATCCCGACCTTAAATTGGGTAAAAGCTGCTTCGATCCTCTCTCGCTACTCAATAGTAGTGCAGGGTAGGCTTCGATCACAACTCCAATTAAACTACGCGAATGCGGGGCCTACTTCACGTTCGCGATGCACACTCAGCCTCGCCCTTCGCGATGCACACTCAGCCTCTCCCTTCGCGAATGTGGGGCCAACATCGCGTACGCGAAGGGCAATTCTCCTGCCTCACTTCACATTTCTTCGCGAATGCGAGAGCCCTCTCGCGAACGTGGAGGTCAAATCTCTGCAACACAAAACTGAAGAAATCTGCAACTTCTAAAAACAAGAATTTGATCTGTTAACCACCCGAAACTTACCCGAGGCCCTCGAGACCTCAACTAAACATGCCAACACATCCTATAACATTATTCAAATTTAGTCAAGCCCTCGAATCACTCAAATCAACACTAAAACACCAAATCACCCTCGGATTCAAGCCTAAGAATTCCAAAACTTTCAAATTTCGCTTTTGATCTAAAAGTCTATCAAACCTCGTCCGAATGACCTGAAATTTTGCGCACACATCCCAAATGACACAACGGACCTACTACAATTTTCGGGATTCCATTCTGACTCCTATATCAAAATTTTCACTACCAACCGAAAAACCCCAAAATTCCAATTTCGCCAATTCAAGTCTAAATCTACTCTGTACCTCCAAAATATATTTCGATTGCGCTCCTAAGTCCCAAATCACCTAACGAAGCTATCCGAACCCGAACCAACCAACCTGATATCACATAATACAGTTGAACAAGATATAAAGAAGCAGAAATGGGGAAAATGGAACGGTAACTCATGAAACGACCGGTCGGATCGTTATAGTTATTGGCCATTACCAACCAACTTTGGTCATTTTTTGGACGATTTTGCTCGGATTTCTAGTAGTGTTTTTTAACCCCCTTAACAGAAATTCTGCCTTTGCCACTGAACAGAACCATTCCTTCCTTAATGATCACCAATATAAACAATCACTACATTATGTTAAGTTTCAAGATCATGTCTACTAGATCAGACACCTTCAAGTCTAGAGCTATATCCTGATTCATAACAAACCTAAGTCAAAGAAAAAGTAAATTTGGAGGTTGCAAGCTCAAGGAAAATTCTTTATTTTGTTTAGTCTAATTCTACGTCTTAAGCATGATGTAGAATTGATAATACTCTTACTCTATATCGTATATTATAGAATTTTATTTTATATATGTGTATAGAAGCTATCCGTATATGGAAATCAATAACGTAATTTATTCATATTTAGTATTTATATCAAATCTATTAATGTATGACATAAATTCAAAGGAATCCACCCTTTGAATTTGGTTGACAAAGCTACTTGTCAAATCATTAAAAATGTAATTTTTTTTACATTTTTGCTAAACATTTTGTTAAACCCAAACTTTCTCAAGCTTCTAATTTGGCTAAAGTAAAGTAAAAATAGCACGGGCTAGCTAGTTTTCGGAATGATCATTGAAAAATAGTCACTATTTTGCTACAACACGGAAAGCTCGAGCATAATATACTTGAGATCGGTTCACCTATGTATGAACTTCCAATATATTATGCTGGAACTCCAACATTTGGAAAGTTCCAGCATAATATACTGGAGATTGGAGCATCTGTGTATGAACTTCCAGCATATTATGTTGTACCGGTATATTATACTGGAAGTTCAGTATATTATACTGGAAGTCCAGTATATTATACTGGAGTTCCAGTATATTATACTGGAATTCCAGTATATTATGCTGGAATATTTTTCAAATTTTGAACAATGTTTTCATTCAGATTTATCTTTACATGAAAAGTGGCTAAATTTCGATTAATTTTGAAAGTATGGCTATTTTTGAATGACCACGTGTAAATCTAGCTATTTTTAAATTTCTCCCTAAAGTAAACTCTTACGAAGATAAAGACCAGGAGGGCTTTGACGAAACAATCACGTCGAATTTTGGGCTTAATTAATTTAGAGAAAACTATCCTCTATAGCCCCTCAAAATTTTAATAGCACATGTTTTTGCCCATTGACACAAAATGGCCCTCCGGCTCAAACATATTACATCTAATAGCCCGAAATATCTATTTTATATATTTTTTGTATAGTGACAATCTATTTTGTATATTTGTTGTATCGTGATAGTCTATTTTATATAGTTATAGTATATTTTGTATATATTTTTGTATAGTGACAGTCTATTTAGTATATATTTTGTCTAGTGACTAGTCTATTTTGTATATATTGTGTATAGTGATAGTCTATTTAGTATATACTTTGTATACTGACAGTCTATTTTTTATATATATTTTGTATAATGATAGTCTATTATATATAAATTGTATAGTGACAGTCTATTTTGTATAATATTTATATAGTGACAGTCTATTTTGTATATATATTTTGTAATATACCAATATTCAAAAGAAATTCTCTCTGGTATAATACATAATCTAAAATGACTTTTAAATATTAGCCTCATATATATTTTTTTATGAAAAAGTTGGTCCAAAAAAGAGATTGATAAAATATTCATGTTTGATATTGTCACGGCCCAAACTCTCTCCGAAGGCATCGTGATGGCACCTAGTCTCTAAACTAGGTAAACCTAACATTAACTGAGATAACATTTATATTTTCTAACTTTAATTTAAATAAATCTTAACAAATTACAATTTCCAAAACTGATGGTACAAGTCATAAGCCTTTCTGAGAGTAGTTATACAAAATAAATACGTCACTATTTCGAAACAAATGGAAATAAGTACAAATGAAGGTGACTCCGAGGCCTGCGAACGTTGTAGCAGGTTTACCTTGAGTCTTGTCACAACCCGGATTTCCACCCTCGAGAACCATGATGGTGCCTACTGGTGAAAGCTAGGCAAGCCAATTTAATCTAATTACTTAACCTTTTCCAGTTTTAAACCATTATCAGTGATGAGTAGATATCATGCAAATAGCGAAAATAATTAAGCGGAGGACAAAATCTGATAATATATCTTCATACAAACTACGGAAGTCTAAATACAACTCTACCCAGAACTTGGTGTCACAGTTTCACAGACGATCTAAGAATACTACATACAAAGTCTGAAAGATAAAAGATACATTGTTTCTGAAATAAGTAAAGGAAACAGGATAAAGGAAAGATAGGAGGTGACGCCTAGGCCCGCGGACGCCTGCAGGACTACCTCGGGTCGCTTGTTAGACTGAAGGCAGCAACCTCATTGCGGTCCGAAGTCTACAACACTAGGATCTGCACAAAAGAGTGCAGAGTGTAGTATCAGCACAACCGACCCCATGTGTTGGTAAATGTCTAGCCTAACCTCGGCAAAGTAGTGACGAGGCTAGGACCAAACTACCAGATAAACCTGTGCAGTTAAATCATATATAGCGGAAATATAAAAGCAGGTAATTATAGTTAAAATTGGGCAGGGAAAACATGCTTCGAGGAATAAGAGATAAAAACAAAATATCAAGAAAATATAAAAAAACCAAAATCCAATTACTTATAAGGATAAGGAAAACAAATGCAGAATTAGCTTTCATTTCACATCTTGTTGCAGCCGTGCAACCTAATCCCATTTCACATATCTCGTTGCAGGCGTGCAACCTGATCCCATTCCATATATCTCGTTGCAGGCGTGCAACCCGCTCCCATTTCACATATCTTGTTGCAGGCGTGCAACCCATTCCCATTTCACATATCTCGTTGCAGGCGTGCAACCCGCTCCCATTTCACATATCTTGTTGTAGACATGCAACCCGCTCCCTCGATACTCGTCACCATGCCTATACGTCATACTCCACAATTAACACGTAGAAAATAAGACACGACTCCTAATCCCTCACGCTAAGGTTAGACCAAACACTTACCTCGAAGTCACGAACACAATTCAAGTTTCTACTATCGCTTTACCTCTTGATTACACCACCAATTCGCTCGTATCTGGCCACAAGTTACTTAATTACATCAATAAGCGCTAAATGAATCAATTCTAATGCATGAAAATGAGTTTTCCAAAGTTTTACCCAAAAAGTCAAAAATCGCCCCCGGGCCCACATGGTCAAAGCACGAGGTTTGAACCAAAAACCGATTACCCATTCCCCCACGAACTCAAATATATAATTTGTTTTGAAATCGGACCTCAAATCGAGGTCCAAATCCCCAATTTTTGAAAAAAAAACTTAGGTTCTACCCAAAACACCCAATTTCCCCCATGAAAACCATTGATTTTGAGTTGAAATCAAGTTAAAAGATGTTAAGGATTGAAGAAAGTTAGTTATAAATCACTTACAATCGACTTGGAAGAGAAGTTGCCTTTGAAAAATCGCTCTAGAGAGTTTATGTTTTGAGAAGATGTGAAAAATTATTGAAAATGCGTCTAAGTTATGAACTTAGAGGTTGCAGGTATCGCGATTGCAATCAGGGTTCGCAATTGCGAACCCAGGCTCTGCTAAGCTCGCATTTGCGAAGGGACCTTCGCATTTGCGATAAATTTGTCGCATTTGCGACGACTGGGGAGTTCAGGGAATCTTCACACTTGCGAAGGGGCTTTCGCATTTGCGGAATCGTTTTTGCGATAAAGTCGTCGCATTTGCGACCCAAGGCAGGCCAGGCCACTTCTCGCATTTACGACTCATTGCTCGCATTTGCGAGCCAGGTTTCGCAATTGCGAAGCTTGCAGACCTGAAGCATACCAGATAAAAATCTGCAACATCCTAAGTCCAAATTCCAATCCGTGGCCTATCCAAAACTCACCCGAGCCCTCGGGCTCCAAACCAAACATGCACACCAACCTAAAAACATCATACGGACTCTCTCGTGCATTCAAATCACCAAAATAACCTCAACAACTATGAATTTAGCATCAAAATCATGAAATTTCTTAAGAACTTCAAAATTTTCAATTTTCTCAAATACGATCCGATTTACATCATCTCAAGTCTGTTTATTATCACATTTCACAAACTTATCTTAAATCACAGCTAAGACCTGTATCGGGTGTCGGAACCAAAATACAGACCCGATTCCATCAAGTTCTAAACACGTATCATTTCCAAAAACTCAAAAATATTCCAGAAAATAATTTTCTTTAAAATTCATTTCTCGGGCTTGGGACCTCGGAATTTGATTCCGGGCATACGCCTAAGTCCCATATTTTTCTACGGACCCTCCAGGACCGTCAAATCACGGGTCCGGATCTACTTACCCAAAATATTGACCAAAGTCAAATTAATTCATTTCAAAGTCAAAATTCATCATTTTCATAGATTTTTCACATATTGGCTTTCCACCTACACGCCCGAACTGCGCACGCAAATCGAGGTGACACTGAAAGAGGTTTCTAAGGTCTTAGAATGTAGAATTCATTTCTAAAACAAGTGATGACCTTTTGGGTCATCATATTCTCCACCTCTAAAATAACTGTTCGTCCTCGAACGTACATAAGAAGGAAGTACCTGAGTCAGGGAAAAGATGGGGATAGCGGCTCCGCATATCGGACTTGGACTTCTAGGTCGATGGAAGGCTGACCTCTCCACCGAACACGAACTGAAGAAAACTCTTCGATCTCAACTGACGAATATGCCAGTCTAGAATAGCTATCGGCTCCTTCTCATAAGACAAGTCCTTGTCCAACTAGACAGTGCTGAAATCTAACACGTGGGATGGATCGCCGTGATATTTTCGAAGCATGGACACATGAAACACTGGATGCATGGTTGATAAGCTCGGCGGCAATGCAAGTTTGTAAGCCACCTCTCCCACTCGATCAAGAATCTCAAACGGGCCAATGAACCTAGGGCTAAGCTTGCCCTTCTTCCCAAATCTCATCACGCCTTTCATAGGCGACACTCGAAGCAATACCCGCTCACCGACCATGAAGGCCAAATCTCGAATCTTGCGGTCGACATAACTCTTTTTCTTGGACTGAGATGTACGAAGCCTATCCTGAATAATCCTGACCTTGTCCAAGGCATCCTGTACTAGATCCGTACCCAACAACTGAGCCTCCCCTGACTCGAACCATCCAACCGGTGACCGACACCGCCTACCATACAAAGCCTCATAAGGAGCCATCTGGATACTCGACTGGTAGCTGTTGTTGTAGGCAAACTCTGCTAAAGGCAAAAATTGATCCCACGAGCCTCCAAAGTCAATGCCACAAGCTCGGAGCATATCCTCCAAAATCTACATAGTCCGGTCGGATTGCCCATCCGTGTAAGGATGAAACGATGTGCTCAACACAACCTGTGTGCCCAACTCTCGTTGAACTGCCCTCCAGAAACATGATGTAAACTGCGTACCTCAGTCCAAAATGAAGACACGGGCACACCATGAAGATAAACAATCTCCCGGATATAGATCTCAGCTAACCTCTCGGATGAATAAGAGACTGCCACAGGAATGAAATGTGTTGACTTGGTTAGCCTATCAACAATAACCCACACTGCATCGAACTTCCTCTGAGTCTATGGGAGTCCAAAAATGAAATCCATAGTGATCCGCTCCCACTTTCACTCGAGAAGCCCAATCCTCTAAAACAACCCACCAGGTCTTTGATGCTCGTACTTAACCTGCAGACAATTCAAATATCGAGCCACATACGCAACGATATCCTTCTTCATTCTCCTCCACCAATAATGTTGTCATAAATCCTGATACATCTTAGCGACGCCAGATGAATTGAGTACCGGGAACTATGGGCCTCCTCTAAAATCAACTCTCAGAGTCCATCCACATTAGGCACACAAACTCAACCATGCAATCTCAAAACTCCATCATCACCTAAGGTAACCTACTTGGCACCTCTGTGCTGCACCGTGTCTCTAAGGACACACAAATGAGGATCATCATACTGCCGATATCGGATACGCTCCAATAAATAAGAACGAGCGACTGTGCAAGCTAACACACAGCTGAGCTTAGAAACATTCAACCTCACGAACTGATTGGCCAAATCCTGGACATCCAAAGAAAGTAGTCTCTCACCGACCGGAATATAAGCAAGACTGCCCATACTGGCTGACTTCCTACTCAAAGCATCGACCACCACATTGGCCTTTCCCGGATGATATAAGATGGTGATATCATAGTCCTTTAATAGCTCCAACCGCCTTCTCTGCCTTAAATTTAGCTCCTTCTGCTTGAACAAATACTGTAGGCTTTTGTGATCCGTGAACACCTCACATGCCATTCCATACAATGCCTCCAAATCTTCAATGCGTGAACAATGGCTGCTAACTCCAAATCATGAACCAGATAGTTCTTCTCATGAATCTTCAACTGTCGTGAAGCATAGGCAAAGACCTTGCCATCCTACATCAACACCGTACCAAGTCCAATATGAGATGCATCACAATAAATGGTATAAGGCCCTAAACCTATGGGAAAACCAACATTGGTGCCGTAGTTAGAGCTGTCTTGATCTTCTAAAAGCTCGCCTCACAATCATCTGACCATCTGAACTGGGCACCCTTCTGGGTCAACCTGGTCATCGGGGATGCGATAGATGAAAACCCCTCCACAAACCGACGATAATAGCCGGTCAATCCCAAAAAACTCTGAATCTCTATAGATGATGCTGGTCTAGGTGAGTTCTTAACTGCCTCAATCTTCTTCGGATCAACCTGAATACCCTCTGCGGATACAATATGACCCAGGAATGCAACTGAACTCAACCAGAACTCACACTTCGAAAACTTGGCATACAACTGACTATCCCTCAAAGTCTGAAGAACCACTCTAAGATGTTGCTTGTGCTCCTCCCGGCTGCGGGAATAGATCAAAATATCATCAATAAAGACTATCACGAATGAATCCAAGTAAGGCTTGAACACTCGGTTCATCAAATCCATAAAAGCTGCTGGGGCATTTGTCAACCCGAATGACATCACCAAGAACTCATGATGCCCATACCGAGTGCGGAAAGCTGTCTTAAGGACATCGAATTCCCTAATCCTCACCTGATGGTAGCCAGATCTCAAGTCAATCTTCGAAAATATCTTAGCACCCTGAAGATGATCAAACAAATCATCAATTCTCGGCAATGGATACTTATTCTTGATTGTAACCTTGTTCAACTACCAGTAATCAATACACATGCTCATCGATCAGTCCTTCTTCTTAACAAACAACACCGACACACCCCAAGGTGAAACACTAGGTCTAATGAAACCTTTTCAAGCAAGTCTTGCAATTGCTCCTTCAACTCTTTCAACTCAGGCGGGGTCATACGATACGGCGGGATAGAAATGGGCTGAGTGCCCGGAGCCAAATCAATGCAAAAGTCAATATCCTTGTCGGGTGGCATACCCGGAAGGTCTGAAGGGAATACCTCAGGAAACTCACGAACAACGGGCAAAGAATCAATAGAAGAAACCTCAGCACTAGAATCACGAACATAGGCCAAATAAGACAAACACCCCTTCTCGACCATACGCCATACCTTCATATAAGAGATAACACTACGGGTAGAATGACCACGAGTCCCTCTCCACTCTAAACGAGGTAAACTCGGCAAGGCTAAGGTCACAGTCTTGGCATGACAGTCCAAGATAGGATGGTAAGGTGATAACCAGTCCATCCCCAATATGACATCAAAATCAACCATGTCCAGCAGAAGCAAATCTACATGCGTTTCAAGACCCCCAATCAACTATACATGAATGATGGACTCGATCTACCACAATAGAATCACCCAATGGTGTAGACACATAAACAGGAGCACTCAAAGAATCACTAGGCATGACCAGATATGGCGCAAAATAAGACGACACATAGGAGTATGTAGATCCTGGATCAAATAAAACTGAAGCATCTCTGCTACAAACCAGAACAGTAACTATGATAACTGCATCGGAAGCCTCAGCCTCGGGCCTAGCTGGAAGAGCATAACATCGAGGTTGGGGCCCATCATCCTGAACTACATCTCTAGGACGACCTACTGCTGGCTGGCCTCCACCTCTAGCGGTATGAGCTTCACCTCTAATACCTTTACCTCCACCTCTAGCACCTCTATCTCCACCTCTAGCTGGCTGGACAGGCTGTGGAACACTCGGTGCCTGAACCATGACACGGGCACCCTACTGCTGAGAACTACTCGGTGCTCGAGGGCAATATCTAGCAATGTGCCTTGTGTCACCACAAGTAAAACAAGCCCTCGGCTGCTGGGGCTTACGATCCTGGAAACGTTGAAGCAGTGGTGCACTGATAGGAGTTGGTGGTGCACTATAGGACTGTTGATCAAAATACTGCATATGAGAACCACGACTACCTGAAAAACTGTGACAGACCTGAAGTGATGACTGAAAAGGCTTAGGAGGATGGCCTCTGCCATACGAATACCTGGCTCCAAACAAGGTACCGCTGAACCGGCCTGAATGATGAGGCCTCTTGTCAGACCCCTCACCACCTCCCTATGATAGAACTATCTCAACTCTCCTAGCCACATTGGCCGCCTCCTGGAAAGAAATCTCACTCCCCGTCTCCTTAGCCATCTGAAGTTGAATCGGCTGAATAAGTCCCTCAATGAACCTCCTCACCCTCTCTCTCTTGGTGGGAAGTATGATAAGAGTATGACGAGCCAATTCGATGAATCTAGTCTCATACTAACGATCATAGAACCCTGCTGGAGATGCTCAAACTGCCTTTGATAGATCTCTCTCTGAGTAATAGGGAGAAACTTCTCCAAAAATAGCTGGGTAAACTGCTCCCAAGTCAAAGCTGGTGATCTGGCTGGTCTAGCCAAGCAATAATCTCTCCACCAAGTCTTGGCGGATCCAAACAAGCAAAAAGTAGCAAAATCGACCCTATTGGTCTCCACTATCCCCATGTTCCTAATAACCTCATGACAACTGTCTAGATAATCTTGGGGATCCTCAGAAGAAGCATCGCTGTAAGTAGTAATGAAGAGCTTGGTGAACCTGTCCAATCTCCACAAAACATCGGCAGACATAGCTCCATCACAAGTCTGGGCTACCACACCCGGCTGAACTGCTCCAACTGGCTGAACTGCTGGAGTCTGAAATTGGGGAACTACCTACTCCGAAGTGTGAGTAGAAGGAGTCTGGGCTCCTCCTCCAGCCTGAGAGACGGCTATGGCTACAGGAAGCAAGCCTGCCCGGGTGACACTCTCCATAAGGCCCACTAGACGGACCATAGTATCCTGGAGTACTGGGGTAGCAATAAACCCCTCTAGGACCTGAGTTGGGCCCATCAGAACTATCGGGACCCGAACCTCATTATCAAAGTCAACTTGAGGCTTCGTCGCTGGTGCTGCTGCTCTGGGCTAAAGCTCAGCCCCTGCTACGGCCTCTAGCACGACCTCGCCCTCACCCTCTGGTCCTCGTGAGAGCTGCTGCTAGGTGCTCGGGCTGCTGGTCAGTGGATAAGGAAATGCGTGTTCTCGCAATCTGTGAAAGAATAGAGTAGAAATCCAATGAGGATTGCGAGACCAAACCGCACGACAGGAAAGAATAAATGTGAAGAATTTCCTAACTCTGTAGCCTCTAGGGATAAAAACAGACGTATCCGTACCGATCCCTCAGACTCTACTAAGCTTGTCTATGAATTGTGAGACCCATGTAACCTAGAGCTCTGATACCAACTTGTCACGACCCGGATTTTCCACCCTCGAGAACCGTAATGGCGCCTACTGGTGAAAGCTAGGCAAGCCAAGTTAATCTAATTACTTAACCTTTTCCAGTTTTAAATCATTATCAGTGATGAGTAGATATCATGGAAATAATTAAGCGAAGGATAAAATCTGATAATTTATCTACATACAAACTACGGAAGTCTAAATACAACTCTACCTAAAACTTGGTGTCACAGTTTCACAGACGGTCTAAGAATACTACATACAAAGTCTGAAAGATAAAAGATACACTGTTTCTGAAATAAGTAAAGGAAACAGGATAAAGGAAAGATAGGATGTGACGCCAAGGCCCGCAGACATCTGCAGGACTACCTCGGGTCGCCTGTTGGACTGAAGGCAGCAACCTCACTATAGTCCAAAGTCTACAACACTAGGATCTGCACAAAAGAGTGCAGAGTGTAGTATCAGCACAACCGACCCCATGTGCTGGTAAGTGTCTAGCCAAACCTCGATGAAGTAGTAACAAGGCTAGGACCAGACTACCAAATAAACCGATGCAGTTAAATTATATACAGCAAAAATATAAATGCAGGTAATTATAGTTAAAATTGGGCAGGGGAAACATGTTTCGGGGAATAACAGATAACAACAGAATATCAAGAGAATATAAAGAAACCAAAATCCAATTACTAACAAGGATAAGGAAAACAAATGCAAAATTAGCTTTCATTTCACATCTTGTTGCAGGCGTGCAACCTGATCCCATTTCATATATCTCGTTGTAGGCATGCAAGCAGATCCCATTTCACATATCTCGTTGCAGGGGCAACCCGATCCCATTGCATGTATCTCGTTGCAGGCGTGCAACCCGCTCCCATTTCACATATCTTGTTGCAGGCATGCAACCCGCTCTCATTTCACATATCTTGTTGTAGGCGTGCAACCCGCTCCCATTTCACATATCTTGTTGCAGGCGTGCAACCCGCTCCTGTTTCTTTTATCAACACCAATCACAAAATGGTCCCGGCAATGGAACAATAATATCAAAACAAACATCCCAACAAGGGAACAATAATATGACAATAACATTCCGGCAAGGGAACAATAATGATAATAATATCCCGGCAAGGGAATAATAATGATAATAACATCCCAGCAAGGGAACAATAATGGCAATAACATGTGAAGCGTAATAAACCACAACGGAGTCATAACAATTACAATACAAGACTCACGGGCATTCTTGACACCGACTATAGATACACGTCACCATGCCTATACGTCGTACTCCACAATTAACACGTAGCAAATAAGACACGACTCCTAATCCCTCAAGCTAAGGTTAGACCAAACACTTGCCTCGATGCCACAAACACAATTCAAATCTCTACTATCGCTTTACCTCTTGATTCCACTACCAATTCGCTCGTATCTAGCCACAAGTTACTTAATTACATCAATAAGAGCTAAATGAATCAATTCTAATACATGAAAATAACTTTTCCAAAGTTTTACCCAAAAAGAAAAAAATTGCCCCCGGGCCCACATGGTCAAAACCCAAGGTTCGAACCAAAACCTGATTACCCATTCCTTCATGAACTCAAATATATAATTTATTTTTAAATCGGACCTCAAATCGAGGTCCAAATCCCCGATTTTTGAAAAACCCTAGGTTCTACCCAAAACACCCAATTTTCCCCATGAAAATCATTGATTTTTAGTTGAAATCAAGTGAAAAGATGTTAAAGGTTGAAGAAAATTAGTTAGAAATCACTTACAATCGATTTGGAAGAAAAGTTGCCTTTGAAAAATCGCCCTAGAGAGTTTATGTTTTGAGAAGATGTGAAAAACTATTGAAAATGGGTCTAAGTTATGAACTTACAGGTTGCAGGTATCGCAACTGCGATCAGGGTTTGTAATTGCGAACCCAGGCTCTGCTAAGCTCGCATTTGCAAAGAGACCTTCGCATTTGTGAAGTCACTTTTGCGATAAATTTGTTGCATTTGCGACGACTGAGGAGTTCATGGCATCTTCGCATTTGCGAAGGGACATTCGCATTTGCGGAATCGCTTTTGCGATAAGACGTCGCATTTGCGACCCAAGGCAGGCCATGCCACTTCTCGCATTTGTGACTCATTTCTCGCACTGGCGAGCCAGGCTTCGCAATTGCGAAGCCTGCAGGCCTGAAGCATACCAGATAAAAATCTGCAACATCCTAAGTCCAAATTCCAATCCGTGGCCTATCCAAAACTCACCCGAGCCCTCGGGGCTCCAAACCAAACATGCACACCAACGTAAAAACATCATGTGGACTCGCTCGTGCATTCAAATCACCAAAATAACCTCAACAACTATGAATTTAGCCGCAAAATCATAAAATTTCTGAAGAACTTCAAATTTTCCAATTTTCTCAAATACGATCCGATTCACGTCATCTCAAGTTCATTTATTACCAAATTTTACAGACTTATTTAAAAATCACATATAAGACCTGTACCGGGTGCCGGAACCAAAATACGGGCCCAACACCATCAAGTTCTAAACATGTATCATTTCTAAAAACTCAAAAATATTCCAGAAAATAATTTTCTTTAAAAATTTATTTCTCGGGCTTGGGACCTCAGAATTCGATTCCGGGAAAACGCTCATGTCCCATATTTTCCTGTGGACCCTCCAGGACCGTCAAATCATGGGTCCAGGTCTGTTTACCCATAATATTGACCGAAGTCAAATTAATTCATTTTAAAGTCAAAATTCATCATTTTTCACAGATTTTTCACCTATTGGCTTTCCGGCTACGCGTCCGGAATGTGCACACAAATGTGATGCTGAAAGAGGTTTTTAAGGCCTTGGAATGCAGAATTCATTTCTAAAATAATTGATGACCTTTTGGGTCATCACAAGTCTCCACCGCAATGATCCGCACAGCTGCTACCGATCAAATACCTGAATCTGTACACAAAATTGTACAGAAGTGAAGTATGAGCACACTATAGCAGTGCCCAATAAGTATCAAGACTAACCTCGGTGGGATAGTGACAAAGAACATTCCAGACACCTACTGGTCAAATAAATTAAACATGATATGATAATAAACTATCAACCTAAAGATGACAAAGTAATATCAAAAGTATGGAAAGAACAAACAATAATCAGAAGAAACAATAAAGGGAAACACGGATGGAAACGAAAGATAACCAAATAAATTAAAACCAACATAGCTGGAATACATACAAGTAAAAATGTACTCAAACAAGGAAGGCGATGTCAGCTCAATAAATCATATCATTCTGATGCATAATTCCAGCCATCTCAAACTTGATATCTCTTATCATAACCTCAACTAGCAAACCTTTAGCACACCCGACACCTTTTGCCCACATATCTCTATCTCACTTTGCACAACCATGTTCTCATGTAACTCAGTACATAAGGTCCATAACCAATGCAATTAAGATGTTCAAGGAGTCTCATTTACATGACATAAAGTAGAGTACAGCTTCTAAGCTAATTAGGAACTCAGCAAGAAAAGATGAAGTTATTTTTAGAAATCGTTTGAATAAAGAAAGTACCATTTTCAATTAGAATACAACATCGAATGAATTATTACCTTTAATATGGGATTTAATAAATTAACTTAGTAGAAATTCCATTTTAAGTAAAATACAACCTCAGACGATTTAAGGAAATTTAATTGAGTATCTAATTGAATTGAAGATAAAACAATTATTGAAATTTGAAGTATTGAAGAATATATATATATATATATATATATATATATACGGCGAAGTATTGAAAACACTATGGGGTTCCATCACAAAGGATCCCGGCAGTAAAGGAATCTAAATAGTTAAAACACTTGAATTGATAACAACAAATGAACATAGCAAACAGAAAGTGCACGACATCACCCTTCGTGATTTATCACTATCTCACCACATGCATAAATAGAAATGTGCACGGCATCACCCTTCGTTCATTAACTCTCCTAATCATGGAACGACATCACCCTTCGTGTATTAACTCTCATAATCATGGCACAGCATCACTCTTCATGCATTAACTCTCATAATGATGGCACGGTATCACCCTTCGTGCATTAACTCTCATAATCATGGAACGACATCATTCTTCCTGCATTAACTCTCATAATCATGGCACGACATCACCCTTCGTGCACTAACACTCACTCACAATATCATGCACGGCATCACCCTTCGTGCTTTACACTCACTCACAATATCATGCACAACATCACCCTTCGTGTTTTACACTCAATCACAAAATCATGCACGGCATCACCCTTCATGCTTTACACTCTTCCTCACCCAAACAATAGAAACAATACATCCCGACAAAGGAATTAACAGCAATCCAACTATCCAATCACAAGGAATTCCACCACCAAGAGTATTAATACACGGTAACAAGAGAATCACGGAAAAACCAAGAAGCGCAATAACCTTAACAAAGCAATAAGACATAATAAGCACGTGATAACTACACCGGTGACCATAACAATTTAAACACCTAGCATATATGCACGGGTTCATAGAGGAATTTGCAAATAGGGGATAACAAAACAATAAGGAGAACAATCACTTCAATTAAGACAAATAAGGGCCGCGTAACAAGTAAGAGTTAGGGGAAAAGCTAACAATCATATAGAGATAAAGTAAACAATTAGGAAGCCCAATCATATCTGAAAAAAACTTCTCCCTTAATGAACATAAGGACCTAAGAACAATAAAGGCAAATTTTCCACAATTAAGTCTGAGCACACACTCGACACCTCGCGTGCACGGATTACAAATAGCATAGAAAAGTCAACTCCCAAGGGGAAGTCCCCCACACAAGGCTAGGCAAGATACTTACCTCAATTCGGCCAATTCAATACTAAATTTAGTTTTTCCTTTACCAACTCATCAACGCTCGGCTCAATCTAGCCAAAAATGACTTGAATACATCAAACAATGCAAGAGAAAATAATTTCAATTAACAAACTATGATTCTTATGCAATTTACAAAAAGTCAACAAAAGTCAACTCCTCTGGCCTGCAACTTGAAACCCGATAAAATTTATAAAAATTGAATACCCATTCCGCTATGAATTCACTCATACAAAAATTATTTAATTCTGATACCATTTGGTCATTCAAATCATCATTTTATAATTTTGAAAAACTTTCAAAATTTTTCCGAAATTCCATCCCAGACCACGAATCAAATGATGAATTCAATGATAGATTCATGTATTTTATCCAAATCCGAGTTAGAATCACTTACCCTGATGAATTTCTTGAAAAACCTTCGAAAAATCGCCAAGATCCGAACTCTCTAGGTCAAAATATGAAATAAAACCCTAAATCTCGTATTTATAATGCACCTCTTGGATTCCCATCACCGCTGACTGCGGAAAATCACCGCTGCAGCTCTCACCCCTCCGCGGTCGTAAAAAAGTAATGTGGTCTGTGCTTTTGTTGGCTGCACAGACATGCCTTAGTATTTTGGCCATAACTTTCTCTACAGATGTTCAAATAATGATTTATTTGTCTTTCTGGAAACCACACACGAAGGGCTACAACTTTATTTTTTGAATTATCTCAAAATTCCATATATATCAAAAGATATAGGCTTCCGAAGTTGGACAAATGAACCTGCGGATTCTTCATGACCGCGGCCGCCGACCGTTTTCTGCTGACAGCGGAAATTCCACTGCTGCAGCAAAATATCACTGCTGACAGCGTCCCCCTCACGATCCGGAATATCTTCCGAGTGCCAAAATGTCCGAACTCGCTCAAAAGTCTCCCTGAAACTCATCTGAGGCCCCCGGAACCTCAACCAAATGTACCAACACATCCCATAACATCATACGAACTTAGCCCCACTCTCAAATCACATCAAACAATGCTAAAACCACAAATCACCCTCCCATCCAAACCTAAAGAACTTGAAATTTCAAGAATCTTACAACTGATGTCGAAACCAATCAAACCAAGTCCGATTGACCCAAATTTTGCACATAAGTCACAAATGAAATTACGAACCTACTCTAACTCCCCGAATTCTTTTCCGACTCCGATATCATAAAAGTCAACTCTCGGTCAACCCTCTCCATTTTTCTAAACTTCAACTTTTCCAACTTTCACCGAAATGCCTCAAATTATCCTACGGGCCTCCAAATCCAATTCCAAACACATGCCCAAGTCCAAAATCACCATACGAAGCTATTGACATCATCCAAAACTTATTCGGAGTTGTTTACTCAAAAGTCAAATTCCGGTCAAATTCTATCTACTTAAGCTTCCAAAACTATATTCCTTCTTCCAATTTGACTCTGATTCATCTGAAAACTGAATCCAACCATGCACACAAGTCGATCTACATATTGTGAAGCTGCTCGTGACCTCAAACTATTGAAACAGACACAATTGATCAAAACGACCAGTCGGGTCGTTACATCCTCCTCCACTTAAACATAGGTTCGTCCTAGAACGTGCCCGGGGTCGTTCCAAAGCCATCTAAGCCCTGCATGAGCTCCTCATACATACACCCGGGGGTGATTCCTCATCACTCAACTTATGCAGAATTGACCATGCAACTTAACTGAAGGTCTCATCTCCTCCTTAGTCCATAGCCTTAGAATAGAACTGTCACGACCCAAACCGATGGGCCGCGACGGGCACACAGTACCTTACTCGACTGAGTACAAACATAATGTATCTTTTTGTATCATGCTATCATAAGTAAATGAGATGGAAAGTCTAACGTATGATAACTAGAATAAATTATGTAATACCAAATTACACATAAGGCAAGAGGGCCTATAAGACCAAAATGATCACTTGTACATTAAACGTAGGTCATACAAGTATCCGTATACATGACATCTATCTACAAGTCTCTTTATAAAAATCTCTTTGCTTTAAGCTTAAGGATGGATCTGCCATCATCTTCATCCTAAGGCAAAAATAAGTGTAACCAAGCCAAGCACAAGCTTTTAAAGCCTTGGAGGTGTGGGCTCCACTTGGTGGATGACTAAGCTACCTTAATTCTCAAAATATGACATTTAAGCAAGGCTTATTGACTCACTCAAATTGGATGGGGGCCTGCCACGTTGGGGGGAGTTTTATCTTTATCCAAATAATTTCTTAATTAATTGGGTAATATCCCATTATCCAATAATTAACCAATTATCCACATAATTAAGAATTGTCTCAAATTACTTAAAATACTAATCATTTTTAACACACTTTATACATCATACCATCATGGTCATGTGGTACCTTGTATGGCACTAGTCCATAAATAGCGGTATAATAGCTCGGATCGTATTTTATCCCAAATTGTCAAATTTGGACGAAACTTATTTTCTTCGATCCGCTTACCCTCTCACCTTTATGAATTTACTCATCACTTGTTTGAAATAGCATAATGCTTATAATTCCAAAATAATCTCATTCCCGAACTTATGTCGCTTAACTTGCGACAAAACTTTAACGTACAAAAAATGCGGGATGTAACATCTCATTTCCGAGCTTATATCAATTTACTTATGGCGTACTTCCATGTACAAAAATATGGGGTGTAACATTATTCCCACCTTTGGAACATGCGTCCTCGAATGTTGACTGATGCAATTATCATTTTCATAGCTTATGTCTTCCGAATACTTTAATACTTTCCTTGCCATCTAGGCAATTGCTCGGCAAATAACTCCAAAGGCCAGGGCATTCCCCCCTTTAGGCCTCTTTCTCACATCACGCCTTGTGGTTGGAATCCTTCCAATCTTGTAACTGTTGCTACCTTCTGTCACGCAGCCTGTATGACTCTAACCTTGCAAATGCACCTATGCGACGCTTCTCTCCTTTTTCTCCAGCTTTTAGCCAATCTCTAGGCCTCATTTGTAAACATATACAGAGCTTGACAAGATGTCCCTCTGGGCATCTCTATAAGTATATTGAAGTTCTTCACTCGGTACTTTGTTGAACTTGCGAATATTTCTATATCTCGCTTTGTAGGCCCGTTTATCTATCTGTATGACTTTACTACATCTAAGTAGGTCATACTGTACCATAAATCTTACTTCGATTTATCGCGCTACCAAACTCTGGGTTACTTTTCATTACTTATCCTATATGTATAAATTTAAGTCCTTTAATGTTTTCTCATTACTGTCCATCTTTGTGACTTGTATCCATCCATTGTTGATTCACCTCAATATTGATCTACAATATACCACTGATAACTTGGAACCTCTTACATAATCAATAGGGCTCACATTGCATCGTGAAATATATGGAGTGCTTTTTCTGATCCACCTGGGGTGATATGATACTATACTTCCATAACTGTATTTCATAGCATCCCAATATGATTCACTTACGTGGGTATTTTAATCATGTACAATTCTTGAAATTCCTTTATTTATCACAATTACACCCTCATTCTATTACCAGAGCAGCATTCCATCTCTTCTTAATGCTACTAGTCTTAGACTCCTTTGAGTTCATTCGATTATACTGAGCTTTCTACAACTTAGAGAAACCATCAGCTCTCTTGTTTACATGGGCTTAATCCTGAAGACTTATCCATTCTCGTCACCTTTTCAGTTGCCTTTTCTTATCCTTACTCCTGTCCTCCTAAAACGTTGTCGTTTTTCCATACTTTAGCTTGTGCCCTATACATATCTATTTATATTATTCACCATATTCCTTTAACTTGCTTGCACCAAAGATTTTCAAACGAGACATCACATTGTCTCCAACTCTTCTTTACTCTCTTAACTAGACCTCTAGATACTTAGAAACCGTGGACTGGAAGGTATGCTACTGACGATGCCGCTATTATTCCTGGATACTGAATCCCAGCGCTTCTACCCTTCTATCCGAAGTATGGACTATTCACGATCTTCTGCCTTTGAGTATCTAGTACGATGTTCACCTTTACCTTACTTACCTTAAAATCTTGCATCGTATCTTCTATCTCTTTCATGACCTCCCTTCCACATAGGTATAATTCACATCCACATCTTGAACTTCTATTATAATACTTGCACCTCTTTACATGATTCGGTGAAAGCTTTATACTAACTTCTTATGAGGATGGTACACTTATAACTAGCTTTATCATAGAGTCGTTATAAAATATGGCTACTGTATTATCTCTGTTGTACCTCTGATATTAAGAGTGACCTTGTAATGTTCTCAATTACTATGCCCATAATTTTCTAGGTTCAATAATCAAACTCCTGATTTACTTAATTGATGTAACTCTTTAGTTTCCTTTTTTCTCTGATCAACCTTTATGTAGGCTTAAGCTATCTTCCGATCTGCGGCTCATGGTGTTAGTTATTACTTTTAGCTTTCATGGACGCTATGGAATATCCAGGATACAATCTTGTAACAATTTAATCCTTTATTTATGCCTTGGGCTCAATTATCTCTTTTAACTTATACCGGGGTCTTCTTCGGCTTTATAATTGTCAACATATATGTTGCATGGATAATACTCCAAACTCTTAAATGGAGCTAACTTTGGATCATTGATCGAATAATTCCTTTTGTTCCTCCTCAGCTTTTTTTAAATGTATGCTATTACTTCTTCTGGTCATTCTGCCGCTTGTTACGTGCCTACTTAGCTTATCTTAGTTCCCACACATGCTGGAATTTTCATGCAACTCATATGATCTCAAGTATTACTTTTGATATTACTTTTCATTCATTAGCCACCGTAGGTTCCACTTTCTTATGGAGTGCATACAATGTTATTTTGAGACTGTTGTTATAAGACCATTTCCTCTTTAGGTCACTGAGATTAGGTTGAAGCCTTCGTCCTTATTTTCCTTAGCTGGTCTTTCATTGTAGTACTTAGGGAGGACCCTCTGACTCTTGTAAAGTTGTGAGCTTATTACATATATACTCAATGGACCTTTTGATGTCCTTTCTTGCCTATACTTATTTGCAGTTACTTACCTCCACACCCTTATGCTTGTAGGGTTACTTCTGAACTGATATTTTGATTGTCTTCACAATGGCACTTTCTTTTATTTTTGTAACACTCATACGGTACCTTTTTAACTTCCCCAACTCCTATATGGATATATCTCAAGTATTATAATGTCATAATTGTGAGGTTGAATTCCCCCTATTGGGATTCACTCTGTTTATCTTACACGATCTATTAATTTGTCTATATCCTCTTATCTATTCATAACTAGGCTCTTCCTGAATCAACTACTAACCACTTGTTGGCCCACTCTCATATCAATATTCCATATACTCGTTCTTGGGTTATTTCCTTTGTCTTAACTTATCTCTCACACTGGCTCCTTATTTATCAAAAACATCCTAGGTCGGAACCTTTACTTCCCCTCCTTGACGTCGTGCTTGTATAATGTTCTGGAATCGTAGCATATCTGTAGGATTTGGATAAGTGTAATCTCATTCCTTTAATTTTTATCGCATTCTTTCTTTACCATTCCATAGTTACTAGAACCACTTAATACTTAATATCACGTCACTCCATATTCCCCCCTTTAGGGGAGTACTAAGAGTTGGAGCCATGAGGATCTATCTATAGATGTTTTACCTCTTCATCTTTGGCGTCTTTTCACATCATTGATGACCCTTACTCGCCTTGCAGAAATCCTTCTGTACCAAGGATAACAAAATTCCTTACTCGCGAGGGCGACACTTTGTATAACTGGCACATACAATCCCTTAAGCTTAACTTTGCTCACATTGCTTACTTTTGGGAAGCGTCTTCCTAAATGACCATTCTCTAAATTTCTCATGAATCATCTTCTGTTGTCCCTTCTATTATCACCGGAACGAAATCTGAAATTCTCACAATACCGACTATTATCCAACCACTCAGTCAATTTATGTTTAGTTTATCTTGTTCACCAGCCCATACTGATTTCTATAACTCTGGGGTTTACTCTCCCTTCTAGTAGTCGCGTTGGAGTCACGAACTTATTTCTTGAAATGAGGATATGACTTTATGGCATATACTCTTTTGTTGCCTCAAGACCTGTCACCTCTCGTATTTTCCTCCACTTGACTATAGACTCGGTAATACTGTCATTTTTTTATTTACCGTTGTCATCCATGTATCTCATCTTACTCATAATGCTTCATTAACTCTCTTCTTTATTCCTGCTAATATTTATGTCTACCACTTTATTTTGAAAACTTCAACAAGATATTCTTTTGCTTTTAGCTCCCCTTTGTTCCATCCATAGGCTCTTCGGGTTGCCTAACATTATCTCTCTACTAGGAACGGGAGTCATACTAAGATAATATTTATCCCTTCCATGCTTTCAGTGCCTATCTTTGTAGTACTCATATCTAGTTGTATTATTTTAGAGTGCGCCATCTAGGTGTCTCACAAGGAGACCCATTACCACGTTTGAACTATCTACTATTGAAAGTAACTTGGATTGCTTATATTTCTCTGCTTGAATTGTAAATACTGTTATTCTTTATTAACTGGGTACCTCGTATCCTTCTTCACATTGCTTCTTTTACTTGCTGAAACATGTGTCTATCTTCTAATTCTCTTATTTCTTTTTACCATATGAGTGGATATATATTCTTTCCTTAAGGCTCATTACCAAGAAGCTTATATATCTTAGTACACACATGTTCTGCTGGAGACCTTACATTTACTCATCATAAGCATGATGCAAAATCGAATTCCTCTGACTCAATTCTTCCACAACCATATTCAATCCCTTACCAACCGTCTTTCTAGATATAGGCATCGTCGTATTATGAATACGATAGAGTTTAGGAAATTGAGTTCTTACAAATGAGCTCAATCATACAATCTAGAGTAAGAAGAAAGAGTGATAGTCCTAAATGCCTTGTAACCTCCTGCTTATAAGTGTGGTGCATGACACACCCATAAACAAGACTCTACTAGACATGGCTCGTAGACTCCCTAGGACAGAACTACTCTAATACCACTTTTGTCCAACCCAAACCGATGGGCCGCGATAGGCACACAGTACCTTACTCGACTGAGTACCAACATAACTTATCTTTTCGTATCATGCTATCATAAGTAAATGAGACGGAAAGGCTAACATAGGATAACTAGAATAAAATATGTAATACCAACTTATACATAAGACAAGCGGGCCTATAAGACCAAAATGATCATTTGTACATTAAACATAGGTCGACAAGGCCATACAAGTATCTGTATACATGACATCTGTCTACAAGCCTCTAAGAGTACATACTTATCATAAAGGTCGGGACAGGGCCCCACAATACCGAACAATACACGTCTAAATCATACTGACCCAACAAGCAACTCTGAAGCAAATGGATCGCACCAACATCTTCCGATGAGCTGATAGCCTACTTGGAGGACTCTCACCTGTCTATCGGGACCTGCAGGCATGAAACGCAGCATCCCCAAGCAAAAGGGACATTAGTACAAATAATGTACCGAGTATATAAGAAATGAAAATCACTAAACAATAGACATGAGAGAAATATGGAGTAAAAGACTCAACATGTATATCTGAATAGCTCTGTGAATCATTTAATATTACAATGTCATACATATGCGTATAAATGTCATACCATGCATGGGTATATGTGTTCATAACATCATCAAGCCTCTGAGGGCATCCCATCATATCATCTCGGCCACTGTGGGCAAATCATCAACGTATACCAGCTGATCAGGTGGTGGTACGTATATAACGTCATAACATTTTCCTATATCCCATATATATACATATATACGCGTATATAATGTCATCTGATCACGGGTTAATGTACATGTATAAATGAATACAATGCATGAGAAGTACGGCCAACAAAATCTTTCGAAATGTCATAAGACCATTATGCCTTTGATTAATATCATGAAGTAAACTTTATCAACTTACGTATTTTCTAAGACCCATGAATAGATGATAGAATAATAAGACACATGGAAAATCAAGAACATAAGCATCTCTAGCATTTTTATGAATAGAGTCATTTATGGAAGTTGTGTATTTACTCGTTTCGTTTGTATCGTATGGATTATGCCAAAAGAAAGAAAGGATAGCCTTAACATACTTGAGCCGATTCTTTTAGCAATCCCTATAACGCACGTCTTTTGTGACGAAACACGTAACGGAGGATTAAAGTAAGGAAAAATCCGTATAACTTTGTGTGAACCTTTATTAAAGCTTCATCCGTCATTTGACAGACCTTGCTTTCATTCATATGGTGTGACAACATTTCGTTGTAAGTTTCAACACTAGTATACTGGATATCAAAGTGGCTTGCAATACGACCAAGCTTAGTGCCATGAAAGTTCCCACTTTTCTCATCAAAATGCATCATATTTGCTTTGTCAAGAGCACAAGTATCACTTATAAAAATCTCTTTGCTTTAAGCTTAAGGATGGATCTGCCATCATCTTCATCTTAAGGCAAAAATAAGTGTAACCAAGCCAAGCACAAGCTTTTAAAGCCTTGGTGGTGTGGGCTCCACTTGGTGGATGACTAAGCTACCTTAATTCTAAAAATGTGATATTTAAGCAAGGTTTAATGACTCACTCAAATTGGATGGGGAGCTGCCATGTTGGGGGGAGTTTTATCTTTATCCAAATAATTTTTTAATTAATTGGGTAATATCTTATTATCCAATAATTAACCAATTACCCACATAATTAAGAATTATCTCAAATTACTTAAATACTACTCATTTTTAACACACTTTATACATCATACCATCATGGTCATGTGGTACATTGTATGGCACTAGTCCATAAATAGCGGGTATTATAGCTCGGATCGTATTTTATCTCAAATTGTCAAATTTCAACGAAACTTATTGTCTTCGATCCGCTTAGCCTCTCACCTTCACGAACTTACTCATCACTTGTTTGAAATAGCATAATGCTTATAATCCCAAAATAATCTCATTCCCGAACTTATGTCGCTTCACTTACAACGAAACTTTAACGTACAAAAAATGCGGGATGTAACATCTAATTTCCAAGCTTATATCAATTTACTTATAGCGTACTTCCATGTACGAAAACATGAGGTGTAACAAAAACCCAAACCTCAAAATCTAAAATTCATCATAGGACCCGAATCCCACACCATCAGACAGAATAAACCCGAACAAGCTGAGTCGAGCCAAAATTCTAATCCAGAATACAATCACATGTTGTTCTACACAACTCAAATGCCCGATACAATAACCTCTGACCACCATAACCGTTCAAATAACACCCTGGATGTCGGTAATATACTTCATATTGAATACAACCTTGTTCTGGACTTCCACAACACTGCCCATTATAAAGAAACATATGAAAACTCATAGCCGCTCATGAAGTCAACAAGCCAAGAAGCTCTCTCGCCCGCCAAGGGCCATTACCCAAATCTTAGCAGAAACACCCTCATACTTCCAAACACTCCTCACCCCCAATACCATATTACTAATATTAGGTCTAAGAACCTCATCTCAACCAATACAAACAGCCCAACTAACAACTCATCACGAAACCACATGGATTCTCACACTACATAGTTTGTACACCAAACCAACAATAACTCAATTATGCAGCATAAATAAAGGAAAACAAAGTATAAGAATTATCTAACAAGTACAACATGTGTAGCACCAAAAGTATAATTTTTCATCAAATCATCTCACAGAGGGAAAACACAACAGCAAATAAACACAAGGAAAAGGTATCCCTCATAACATCCGTTGCGGTGTGCACCCCGCTCCCAAATACTCATCAAGCCAGTATCCCACATAACATCCGCTGCGGCGTGCAGCCCGCTCCCAAATACTCATCAAGCCAAAATGCTTGGGCTTACGGATCATATGAATACTGACATTAAGTACAACAGAGTGCACAAATAAAAATGTGGAAAAAGTGAACAAAAGTAATAAGACATAAAAGAAACAAGCATAACTGAGGTGCAATGAGCAATTAACATCACGAGGGCTATCTCACCCACATCACCATAATGTCTGAACAGAATTACAACATGCGTGGAGAATAATCATACAGCCCCACAACTCATCACAGCATAAGAGAGCAGCGAATAACATAGGCCAAGGCACAAATAATATCCATTCTGCCGGATAACATAACCAAAATGACAATCTCATAGGAGCACACAAACTTAACCTAATACAAAACACATATTCTCATTGAGCTTTCAAATAGTCCCCAACCCAAATCCTGATCATTTACAAATAGGTAAATATCCTTCTAAATATTCACAGCGACCTATCAATACTGCATGCTATAATCATCCCATTCTCAACATTTTTTCACAATTCGCAATCAGGAAATAGTCCACATATGAGGGCATCTAGCCCCAAACCTCAGCAATACCAAATTTTCCATACCCAACACAAATACGCAAATCAAATGGTTGATATATCACTCATACCCTATCATTTTGTTGAAGCACCCATATAGGATTTCTTGCCGCATAACAAAACATGAACCTCGAAAGCCTCAAAACCCAGTAATCACCATACTACTAGCCATGCACCCGCAAACCAAAACTCAAGGTCCTTTCCAAAAAATAATGCACATTCTTCACATATGATAGCCAACAAGGTCAACTCTCTATTAATTTATGATACCTATTCAGGGTAAAGCTACAATGTACCACATATGCCTTATGCCCATAGTAGACAGCCAACTCAAGTCATTGCCAAACCATCGAGAACCCTCTGAGACCCATCCGCACGCAACTAGGCCATCAAGACCGCACCTTCTCAACTCAACCAAGACACACAAACCGTCCAATCCAAGAGTGCTACCCGAATGCTAGTAGAGAATTCCTATTTCAAGGACCAATTACTTTATCGCTATGTTGACCCAATACCACAGGGCTGACCCATTTTCTTCGAATAGTTGATATGCAATAATCCTAATCAAAGTCCCAAATATATATGATCCTAACATGAACCACATAGCCAGAAGCTCATAAACCACCACATTTCCTCTGAAGCACCCTGTTCTGCTACAACCATGATACTTACGCTGAATAGACCTTCTATGAATCTGAAGTTGTCCCTCTAGCTCCCCTTGATGCTAAAATGTAGATCCATTAGTGACGTAGAAATACTCAGGCCAAAACTAACGTAAGTCTGAATCTGCAGTATGAATACCGCTGATGGACTCCTCCACTTGGCACGAAGCCATAGTAAACAACGTTTGATGATCTGCAAAACTAACCTTTACAGGTTTTACAATACAAATCATTAGATACTCTAGTACCACCAACTATCCCCAATCAACACCCACCTCGCGACCTTGCCACAATCACGATGACTAGTCAACCAATTAAACCTTCCCAAGCTCGCATTCATCAATCGAATGTCGGGAACCGCTGCACCTCCATATGAATAATTGAATAGTCTCTCAATACCTCTATATCTTTAGTCTGAACGACGCATTGAGATAATGCCTGAGCATCCCTAACTCCCTCGTAGCCCGTCTGTAGCATCACAAACCACTGGCGCATAGCTGTCACTGAGAGCACAATATCATACACGAGTGGATGTAAGGTAATATAAGATATATGCTCTGAGCTAAATCAATATCGCACGATAGGGAATGAAAGAAGGGATATTATCCTAATTGTTTTGTAGCCTCTCGAAGGTAAGTACAGACGTCTCTGTACCGATCCGTAAAACTCTACTAAACCTGCTTATGAATCGTAGCACCTATGAACCTAGAGCTCTGATACCAACTTGTCACGACCCAAAATCCCTCCGAAGGAGTTGTGATGACACCTAGTCTCTAAACTAGGTAAGCCTAACATTAACTGAGATAACATTTATATTTGCTAACTTTAATTTAAATAACTCTTAACAAATTACAATTCCCAAAACCGGTGGTAAGAGTCATAAGCCTATCTAAGAGTAGTTATACAAAATAAATACATCACTGTTCTGAAACAAAAGGAACCAATGGAAATAAGTACAAATGAAGGTGACTCCGAGGCCTGCGAACGCTGCAGTAGGTTTACCTTAAGTCTCCACCGCAATGACCCACACAGCTACTACCGATCAAATACCTAGATATATACATAAAAATGTATAGAAGAGTAGTATGAGCACACTACAGTGGCGCCCATTAAGTATCAAGACTAACCTTGGTGGGGTAGTGACGAGGAACAGTCCAGACAGCTACTGGTCAAATAAATTGAACAGGATATGATAATAAACTATCAACCTAAATATGACAAAGTAATATCAACAGTAGGGAAAGAACAAACAACAATCAGTAGAAACAATAAAGGGAAACAAGGATGGAAACGAAAGATAACCAAATAAATTAACACCAACATAGCTAGAACACAAACAAGTAAAAATGTACTCAAACAAGGAAGGCGATGTCAGCTCAATAAATTATATCATTTCTTATGCACAATTCCAGCCATCTCAAACTCGATATCTCATATCATAACCTCAACTACCAAACCTTTAGCACACCCGACACCTTGTGCCCACATATCTCTATCTCACTTTGCACAACCACGTTCTCATGTTACTCAGTACATAGGGTCCATAACCAATGTAATTAAGACGTTCAAGGAGTCTCATTTACATGACATAAAGCAGCGTACAGCTTCTAAGCCAATTAAGAAATCAACAAGAAAAGATGAAGTTATTTTTAGAAATTGTTTGAAGAAAGAAAGTACCATTTTCAATTAGAATACAACATCGAATGAATTATTACCTTTAACATGGGATTTAATAAATTGACTTAGTAGAAATTCTATTTTAAGTAAATACAACCTCAAACGGTTTAAAAAAAATTAATTGAGTATCTAATTGAATTGAAGATGAAACAATTATTGAAATTTGAAGTATTGAAATATATATATATATATATATATATATATATAAATAAATAAATACGGCGAAGTATTGAAAACACTATGGGGTTCCATCACAAAGGATCACGGTAGTAAAGGAATCTGAACAGTTAAAACACTTGAATTGATAAACACAAATGAACATAGCAAACAGAAAATGCACGGCATCACCCTTCGTGCTTTATCACTCTTCCTCACCACATGCATAAATAGAAATGTGCACGGCATCACCCTTCATGCTTTAACTCTCTCATAACATGGAACGGCATCACCCTTCGTGCATTAACTCTCATAATCATGGCACGGCATCACGCTTCGTGCATTAACTCTCATAATCATGGCACGACATCACCCTTCATGCATTAACTCTCATAATCATGGCATAGCATCACCCTTCCTGCATTAACACTCACTCACAATATCATGCACGACATCACCCTTCGTACTTTACACTCACTCGTAATATCATGCACGACATCACCTTTCATGCTTTATACTCTTCATCACCTAACCAATAGAAACAATACATCCTGGCAAGGGAATCAACAGCAATCCAACAATCCAATCACAAGGAATTCTACCACTAAGAGTATTAATACACGGTAACAAGAAAATCATGGAAAAACCAAGAAGCGCAATAACCTTGACAAAGCAACAAGACATAATAAGCACGTGATAACTACACTGGTGACCACAACAATTTTAACACCTAGCATATATGCATGGGGTCATAGAGGAATTCACAATTGAGGGATAACAAAACAATAAGGAGAACAATCACTTATATTAAGACAAATAAGGGCCACGTAATAAGTAAGAGTTAGGGAAAAAGCTAACAATCATATAGAGGTAAAGCAAACAATTAGGAAGCCCAAGCATATCTGAAAAAAACTCCTCCCTTAATGAACATAAGGACCTAAGAACCCTAAAGGCAAATTTTTCACAATTAAGTCCGAGCAGACACTCGTCACCTCGCGTGCACGGATTACAAATAGCATAGAAGACTCAACTCCTAAGGGGAAGTCCCCCACACAAGGTTAGGCAAGATACTTACCTCAATCCAGCCAATTCAATACTCAATTTAGCTTTTCCTATACCAATTCATCAACACTCGGCTCAATCTATCCAAAAACGACTTAAATACATTAAACAATGTAAGAGAAAACAATTTTAATTAACAAAACTATGATTCTTATACAATTTGCAAAAAGTCAACAAAAGTCCACTCCCCGGGCCCACACCTCGAAACCCGACAAAATTTACAAAATCGAACACCTATTCCGCTATGAGTTCAATCATACAAAAATTATCTAATTTCGATATCATTAGGTCATTCAAATCATCATTTTACATTTTTGAAAAACTTTACAAATTTTCTCCAAATTCCATCCCAAATCACGAATCAAATGATGAACTCAATAATATATTCATGTATTTTAGCCAAATCCGAGTTAGAATCACTTACCCCTGATGAATTTCTTGAAAAATCTTCAAAACATCGACGAGATCCGAGCTCTCTAGGTCAAAATATGAAATAAAACCCTAAATCTCGTACTTATAATGCACCTCTTGGATTTCCATCACCGCTGACCACGAAAAAACATCGTTGCAGCGCTTACCCCTCCGTTGTCGCGAAAAAGTAGTGCGACCGCGCTTCTGGTGGCTGCACAGATATGCCTTAGTATTTTGCCATAACTTTCTCTATAGATATCCAAATGATGAATTCTTTACCTTTCTGGAAACTAGACACGAAAAGCTACAACTTTCGTGTTTGAATCATCGCACAATTCTTTGTAGATCAAAAGATAAACTTCCGAAGTCGGACGAACGAACCTGCAGATTCTTCATGTCCGCGGTTGCGGATCATTTTCTGATGACAGCGGAAATTCCACCGCTGCAACGAAATATCATCGCTGACAGAGGTCCCCCCCCCCTCCCCCACGATCCGGAACAACTTTCGAGTGCCGAAATGTCCGAACTCGCTCAAAACTCACCACGAAACTCATCCGAGGCCCTCGAAACCTCAACCAAATGTACCAACACATCCCATAACATCATACGAACTTACCCCCAGTCTGAAATCACATCAAACAATACTAAAACCACGAATTGCCCTCCCATCCAAACCTAAAGAACTTGAAATTTCAAGAATCCTATAACCGATGCCGAAACCAACCAAACCAAGTCCGATTGACCCCAAATTTTGCACACAAGTCACAAATGACATTGCAAACCTACTCCAACTCCGGGAATTCTATTCTGACTCTGATATAATAAAAGTTAACTCTCGGTCAACCCTCTCTATTTTTCTAAACTTCAACTTTTTCAATTTTCACCGAAATGCCTCAAATTACCCTACGGACCTCCAAATCTAAATCTGAACACACGTCCAAGTTCCAAATCATCATATGAAGCTACTAACATCATCCAAAACTCATTCCGAAGTCGTTTACTCAAAAGTCAAATTCTGATCAAATTCTCTCCGCTTAAGCTTCCAAAACTATATATTTTCTTCCAATTCGACTCTGATTCATCCGGAAACTGAATCCAACGATGCACACAAGTTGATGTACATAATGTGAAGCTGCTCGTTACCTCAAACTGCCGAACCGAACGCAATTGTTCAAAATGACCAGTCGGGTCGTTACAGATATACACGAGTTACAACAGATGATAGGGAGATTATTAATAGTGCAAAATATTTTATTAGTTAACTGAATAATTTTGATTTTTTAACTAAATAATAAACATTATATATCCCCTCTATTTTGAGAATTCTTGAAGAAGAAGAAATTTTGTGGAAACGTATACTGTTTATGTAAGCATAGAGAGAACACTGGGCAGAGATTCAATTATAGAAGAACAAAAGAGTAATATGACGACGGTCGTCAGCTAAAGGCGGTCCCTCACGACGGAGGGCGTTGACTGGTGGTTCAATGCAGATGCGGCGCCTGCAACGTCGGTGTTCGGCAGCGGCTTTTTTGGCTGAGGAAAATGCGTATGATCGCTGAGGGAGAAGGAAGTTAGGGTTTTGAGGAGGTGCTGGTTGTGGTGTTGGGTGAGGATGAACGGATGGTGTGATTTGAATTCTGACAGCGAGGGAGGAATAGCGGAGAAAGCGGAGGAGGATGCCATAGAGAGGGGGAAGAGTGACAGTGGCCTTGGGCTAGCCTTTTAATTAGTTTTGGGCTGTTAATTGTATGGTTTATTTTGTGGCGAGCTATTATTATTAGTTTTTCTTGGATGGCTACAAATGAAGTTTGCTCGTTGATTTATGCAACCAACCTATGGGCCTCTAAACTGAATATTGATGCTCTGATAGAAGGCTTGTAAAAGGATGGGGATCGTTTACACAAATAGCCGGTTGAATTCACCATCTACTTTTCCTAGCTGATATATATAAATTACATACATACAATTATACACATATTATATATTCACCAGTTATTTTTAATTTAGACTAATTGAGCAAACGGCTACTTAAGTTATTTCTTCTAGGAGGGAAGGGAGTTAAGCACACGTGTCGGGTAACAACCACTAACCTCCCCCCTCCCCCCTAAAACCCCCACAAAAAATAAGAATAAAATAAATAATGAACTTTTTTTTCTTCTTTTTCCCCACATCTGACCCGAAAGGATCAACAATATTCTTACTCGCCATCGATATGACTCAAATCTTCAACCTAATAGTTTGTGGTGGAGATGATCGACCACTACAAATCTAACTCGTCAAAATATAACGGCAAAATTGCTCATAATTATCCTCAAAACATCAAACTAAATATAAAAAATAATAAATTTATTTGAAGAATTCTACTATTAAAAGAACATGATCACATGATGTGATTCATTGGATCTCCACATATTAATTTCTTGTAGCATCTACACTTAGAAATATGAAGCTTAGTCTAAAAAGTGATTCCCATAGACCGTAGGTTCGAAAGACCATGAACAGGAGAGCAAACAAGGACAAAAGCTATTGTTGAAAAACAGTTCCTCTCCATCTGAAAAAATCATGATATTGTTTAGAGACTCTAATATATTACTCAGTTTTTCAAAAAAATTATTAATATTACAATTATAGCTAATAAAATTGTTTTTTATATTATTTTTTATGTGTATACTTTATTACTCCAAAAAATTAAAAACTTATTACTTATATTTACATTAAAAATTAAATGCATTGACTCTCGTACTCTTAATTTTGTGATTAAGTTATATGTACCTATGGTGTAATTTTGGTAAATAGCGTCTTTTTTTCCCTCTCCCAGTTTAGGAGGATTTATAGTGTTTTCACACTCCCCTCCAACATGACTCGAAGTGTTTTACCAACTAGCACGCCTCACTTGTTTTGGTAAATAACGTGTTTTATTTAACACCAAGAGCAATCTTTACAAAGCCGTAGCTTCAGAACAACTCAATTAAGTTTGTTATAGCTAGTTCCTTCTCATTTATCGTAGGTTAATTACCAATGTATTTATTAAATAAAGTTTCCGTCAACTTCCTATAAAGTAACATTATTTTTACACCGTCAATTTATGGATCTTTAAAACTCAATTCAAAATTCCATCATTACTCATTAGAAGTCTAAGTTAAACATTGTTGTTTATACCACAAATTTCTAAATCATTACCTATTATAGGAGATCTAGTAACAAGTACAACCAATTTTTCTTCTTTAAGCTTAAGGTATCCTAAGTCAAGTAACAAAGAAGTCAGCACGAAACCTTTTTTTCAATGGTAACATCACGCCCAGGAGAAGAATGATATGATTACAACAACTAGGAGACATAGTTAATTTCTGAACTGACACATCCAAGCTACTAGTATTTAAAATGGCAAAACAACTTTTTGACTGCTTCATAGTATATAAATGGCTACGAAGTTTAAGGAAGAACAATGGATTTTGATATATAAAATTTACGGATTCAAAATCTGAACTTTATAATTTCGAGTTCGTGATCTTACTACATCTATTTGATTAATTTGTAGAGCTCGAAATATTATTTTTACTTATTTAGCGAATCTTTTAGCACATATACAAACACCGATCTAAAGCGACTGACTTCGAATGAACACATAAGTTTAATGGTATACTCGTCCCTATCGATAAATACCAAAAGGTTACTCTTTAAACTTAGGGCTTAATTCTTAAACATGTTATGATATTCTCATATCTATAGGACTGTGTCATTAAGGATAAATTGAGATATTTAAATTAAGTTAAAGAGTTTCGGTGAGATAATTGGAATTTCTTCCTCCTAACGTCTCTACGTTTGATAGCATGTTTGGTTAAGTTACAAAATCAGCTTATTTTGAAAAGTATTTTGTTTTAAAGGTGCTTTTTTCAAAAGTACTTTTGGTGAGTAGCAGTTCATGTTTGACTAATTTATTTGAAAAGTAATTCTAAACAGCAATTAGTATTTGGATAAGCTTTTAAAAACTGCTTTTAAATGTATTTTTCTCAAAAGTACTTTTTAAAAAAATATTTTTAAAGAGAACTTATTTTTTTCTGCTTCTCCAAAACTGTTTCTGCTTCTATTCAAAATTACTTTTTTTTTATCTCTAAAAACTTGACCAAACAATTTAACTTAAAAAAAATTGGCATGGAAAAACTTGACCAAATAAAGGAGTAATAGTACACTAGCAGTGGCGAGACAAGGAGTCGATGATCATTAAATGTTAGCGTAGGAGATCACACGTAAGTCAACAACCAACCCCTTTCTGTCTCCAACTCTAACCTCGACGTCGTCACATACCGACACCTTAAATTTTTCTCATGTAATTCCCGTGCTCATCCATTTCTCTTTCTTTTCTCCCTACCTGCACACATACACACACTAATCAATGCACTTAACGAGTTAACGTCACCTATGACCACGAGCATAAAATAATTAACAACAACAATAATATATTGAGTATAGTTTTATAAATTTGGTTTAAAAAAAAGTATGTGTACGCATACCTTACCTTTACCTTGTGAAGATAAAAAATAATATTGTTTTCGATAGACTTTTGGCTGAAGAAAAATATAATAACATATTCAGTATAGTTCCATAAGTGGGGTTTGAAAAAAATGATTTGTACGTAGTGTTTGACTAAAAAGCGTGAGCCCCTTTAGTTAAACCAATTCAATAAAAAAACAATTGGGTAAAATTTTAGCCAAAGATAATTAATTCTATATCTGGGGCAAATGATAAGAAAGAACAAACACAACTAAACATAAATTTTGATTACAACAATGGTTGATGTATTGGTCGAAATTTGACCGCTACGGTCGATCTGACCGACATCCCGTCAAATCAGAAAAGACGACGTCTAGGGGACGACAAAAGCGGACGTAGTATGAAAGTGTCACGACTAGGGCTGTTCATTCGGATCGGATATCCGAAATCCAAACCGATCCATTCAATTTTGAATTTCGGATTTCGGATTGGATCGGATTTCGGATTATGTTTATTAAAATTTCGGATTTCGGATTGGTATATTTTAATCCAATCCAATCCGAAATCAGAAATTATTAGGACATGTATAAATACTACACTTTAATTTACATCAACCTCCAAGTTATTACCTTTACAATTGCTAGATTTAGCTATATTGGCACTATAGTACTCTCATAGTTGCATAAACATGAATTTTTCTTAATGTATTGCCTCTTTTACAAAGAAAATATACATATTAGTTTAACTTTGAGGTATAATAATACGATCCGATATCCGATCCGATCCAAACTTTAAAATTCGATCCGATCCAATATAATTCGGATCGGATTCGGATTGCATTTTCTAGAATCCGAAATCCGAAATTCGAATCCGAAATATGCTAAATCCGATCCGATCCGTGCACAGCCCTAGTCACGACCCTAAACCCGGACCCGGTCGTGATGGCGCCTCTCGTGAAGACAAAGTCAGCCTACACATTTTTAATTCCGTTTTAAGCAATTAAACAATAAGCGTCTAGTCTTAAACATGATATAAATCCAATAGTAAGCAGTGACAATACAAACAATTTGCGGAATACAACCGAACACAGCTCGATACCGGGATGTCACTAGTCACGAGCATCTACCAATTCTAACACAAGTCTGAAAAAGTCTACAAAGCTATTACAAAGCCACTAATAAGGGAAAAAAATGGGATAAAAGGGGGAGAAGCACGGGACTGCGGACGCCAAGCAGCTGCCTCGTGATCTCCGAAGTCTGTCGGGAGCTCTCAACTCGCGCTAGCAGGATCAGCAACGCCTGAAATCTGCACACGGAGTGCATGGAGTAAAGTGAGTACTCCAACGCAGTGAGTAATAATCATAAATAAAAGACTGAGAAATATGAAATCACGTTAGGCACATTACAGGCTATAATGAAGCAGTAAAATAGTGAATCAGTACGGATATGTAAAAGTCATTTTAGTTCAACTTAAACTTCATGAAAAGCCTTTTCAAAAATTTACGTTGGTAAATGACAGGCAAATAAGAAAGATAAACACATAAAGGTTTGCCCCTCGGGCACAATGTCAACAAATCCGCCCCTCGGGTGATATCTCAGAACAATACCAGCCCTCGGGCTATATCTCACATCACAATGGGTACCCGCGCTCACTGGGGGTGTGCAGACTCCTGGAGGGTTCAAGCCAACTAGTGGCATCATCACTAGGCTCTCGGCCTCATATCAACAAGCCACCTTGTGGCATACATATCTCAGGCTCTCGGCCTCATAATCATAATCAATGTTTCCTCACAAATAGGCTCTCAGCCCTAATCAGTCAAAATTCTCACAAGCCGCTCGGGAAATAGTAAAACATGATTTTCAACCCAAAATATCATTTAAAAGATCATTTAAGTATTAAAATAGAGTAAACATGACTGAGATATGCAAATAGTGGAATATAGCATGACTAGGTTCAAGTATAAAGTCAAAACAGTAAGAAAATATAAATAAAAATCCCCTAAGGGTTCAAATAATTGGCACGAGTCCCAAATATGGATTTCATCCCAAAACATGATGTTCACAAATAGATTTCAGTCAAATAAGCGGTAAAATAGTCATTTGGGATAGACTAAGTCACAATCCCCAATAGTGCACAACCCCACGCTCATCATCTAGCGTGTGCGTCACCTCAATATAGCACAACGATGTGCAATCTGGGGTTCATACCCTCAAGACATCATTTACAATCATTACTCACCTTAATCCGATCCAAACTCTAGCTCGCGATGTCTTTGCCCCTCGAATCGGCCTCCACTCGCGTCGAATCTATCCAAAATCAGAATTATGGTGTCAAAATATGCTAAGGGAATGAAGCCAAGCGAAAATAATCAATTTACAACTTAAATCCCTAAATTACCAAAACCCGACCTCTAGGCCCACGTCTCGAATTCCAGTAAAAATTACATCAATGAAATTCTTATCACTTCCCGAGTTCATTCATACCAAAATCATCAAAATCCAACCACAAATGACCCCTCAAATCCCAAATTTTAGGACTTCAATTTCAAGCCCTAGTTCTTCAATTTTAGGCTTAATTTCCATGATTTATTAGGTGGAATTAATATTAGAATCGAGTATTAAGTCCACGAATCTTACCTCCAAGTGATTCTCCTTGAATATCTCTTCAATCCTCTTCAAAAAGCTCCAAAAACGCTCAAAAATGGTGGAAATAAACCCCAAAATCACGAACAGGACGACTATTTAAACATTCTGCCCAAGTCTGAAATCCTTCTTCGCGAACGCGGTCAAAGCCTCGCGTTCGCGAAGCACAAAATAACTTTGACCAGAATTTCCAATTTGCGATCGCGACCTGCCCATCACGAACGCGATGCTTCCTCAGACTAACCCTTCGCGATCGTGTTACCTCTCTCGCGAACGCATGAATGAAATCCCCTAAAGCTCAGCTGCCCATTTTCTTCTATGCGAACGCGACACCACCCTGCGAACGCTGCACAAACACTCAACCCTTCGCGAACGCTGAGCCTTCCTCGCGAAAGCGAAGGCTTAAATCCCAGCCTTCACCAATTGACCCTTCGCGAACACGAGGGTCTACTCACGAACGCAAAGGCCATTTCCTCTGCAACACTGATCAGCAATTTCTGCAATTCCAAACATCATGAAAAGGTCCGATTGACCACCCAAAACTCACCCGATGCCCCCTGGACCTCAACCAAACATGCCAACATATCCCATAACCTCATTCAATCCTGTTCCAACCTTCGGAACGCTCAAAACAACATCAAAACATCAAATTCGCATCAGATTCAAGCCTAAGAATTCTAAAATCTTCTAAATTACCCTTTTGATCAAAAACCCAACCAAACCACGTCCGAATAACCTGAAATTTTGCACACACATCCCAAATGACACAACGGAACTATTGCAACTCTCAGAATTACATTCCGACCTTTATATCAAAATCTCACCTATCAACTGGAAAACGCCAAAAGTCCAATTTCGCCAATTTAAGCCTAAATCTACTCCAGACCTCCAAAACACATTCCGATCACGCTCCTAAGTCTTAAATCACCTCCCGAAGCTATCCGAACCATCGGAACTCACATCCAAGCCCTTTAACACCTAAGTCAATATTCGATTGACTTTTCAAATTTAAACTTCCTCAAAAGAGACTAAGTGTCTCAAACCTTACCAAATCCTTTCCGAACCCGAGCCAACCAACCAAATCGCATATAGAACTGATAGACAAAGTAATAAGAAGCTGAAATGGGGGGAAACAGAGCGGTAACTCATGAGACGATTGGTCGGGTCGTCACAGAAAGAGCATCAAACTAAGTACGTAGCAGAGATTCCATAACTATATATAGTGGGGCGCGGCTTCTATCTGAGGGGGGCTCTTTCCTCGCCTCTGTGATCTTCATAGTAGAAGGAAGAATAAAGCAATCTCCAAGAGAATATGTAAAAAGGTCTCCTCCATTTATTAATGGGATCCACAATTAAAAAATATCAATAAGGTTGGTTACCTCTATCTCATCTTATGCATTATTTTTCCAATTAGCTTACAGATCTGGAATTTACTATGTTTGACTAAGATTTACCCCTTCACTATTTCAATAGATTTATCCAAACAAGTTTCGATATCTTTTGGGTAAAACAATTTGGCGTCATCTATGGAGATTTCTTAGTGAAATTTCCTAGTCTCTTCCAAATCAAAAGCCGGAAACACGATTACCCACAAAAAGAGCGCTAAGGCAAATCCCAACCTACGCAGGGCAAAAGCACAACATATAAGGGAAAAGAGAACTAAATATAGTCACCGAATTTAGAAATAATCGCCTCATCAACCGTTGAAATGCTAGGCAAAACGAGTGACATTATAAATCTACCCTCGTTCACTGGCTTATTGGATCAGGGTAAGGAAAATATCATTTTGACTCACCTTCTGCTCTTTGCTCAAACAGGAACACAAGCGCAGCGTAGGCGAGCAAGCAAAGAAACATCTCAACTGGAGAACGGGAAACTACTACAAAACAACCGAAATAATGCCTACCAATGACATCTCCAGACCGGAAAGCGAAAATATTAGACAAGAAAACTCCAATGTATGCACAAAACGAACGTGAGCAAAACAACAACGTTTCGTACTCTCCAACATTACACTCTTCGATGCAAACAAAATCAAGCAAATTGGGACTCCCCCAGAGGATACCTGATTCTCCAAAAAACTGGGACTGACGACGGTTAAGATTTTGACAAGTTCGAAATAACAACCTAAAGGCCAAGTGCATTTGCCAAAGAGAAGAATTCGAGCTCAATCGAACGACGACGATTAATATTTCGACAAATTGAAAATAACAACCTAAAGGCCAAGTGCCTTTGCCAAAGAGAAGAGTTCGACCTCAATCGAATGACGACGGTTAATATTTCGACAAGTTCGAAATAACAACCTAAAGGCCAAGTGCCTTTGCCAAAGAGAAGAGTTCAACCTCAATCAAACGGTGACAGTTAATATTTCGATAAGTTCAAAATAATAACCTAAAGGCCAAGTGCCTTCGCCAAAGAGAAGAGTTCGACCTCAATTGAACGACGACGGTTAATATTTCGACAAGTTCGAAATAACACCCTAAAGGCCAAGTGACTTTGCCAAAGAGTAGAGTTCGACCTCAATCGAACGAAGATGGTTAATATTTTGACAAGTTCGAAATAACACCCTAAAGGCCAAGGGCCTTCGCCAAAAAGAAGAGTTCGACCTCAATCAAACGACAACGGTGAACATTTCGACAAATTCGAAATAACATCCTAAAGGCCAAGGGCCTTCGCCAAAGAGAAGAGTTCGACCTCAATCGAACGACGACGGGTTAAAATCTCGACAAAAGTTCAAAAATAACACCCTTAAAGGTCGAGGGCCTTCGCCAAAAAAAGAAGAATTTGGCCCCGATAGAGCAACGATGGGTTAATATTTCGACAAATGTTCAAAATCATACCCTCGAGGCCAAGAGCCATCGTCGAACGAAAGTTCGAAATATTCCTAAGGCCAAGGGCCATCAAAAAATAGAAAAAGAGAGAAATACAGGGACTCAACGGGATAATATTCGATATAAGCCCGAAAGTAACATCCTTACGACTAAGGTCGTTATAAAAAAGGGGTAATTCGAGACCATTCAGACTATGACGGGATAGCATCTTGACACATATTCGAAAAATACCATCCCACCAATGAAAGTCATCATCAAGATCCCGTTCAATCCGTATGGCCTTAAATTCCCAAAGATTTAGGGAACTCGTCATGAGAGAATCTACTTCGCACCGAAGTTATGAAAAGCAAAAACAGGGAAAGAGTACAGGGCACATAACAATGAAAAATTCCTCTTTATACAAAGTCACAGCGCAAACAGTCACAGATTACATACGGTTTGAACCAATAGTCTAAAAAAGAGGGGAGAAAAATAACGACAAAAAATAAAAAAAGAAACAAAAAACAGATAAAGATAGCAACTCCATCATTCGGCATCATCATCGCCACCCTCTTCACCACCATCTCCACGAAGTCTTCCCTTGCCATCCGCACCCTCATCAGCTTCTGGCATCGCGGAGTCATATCCACAATTAACACGAGCCTCTTGTACATTCGTCGTGCTCCTTCATATGCGGACTCGGTAACATTGCCCGCCTCCCACAAGCTCTTATATATATCCCGCTGGGCTTCAGCATGAACCCAAAGCTAGTGCAAGTGGTGGGGAATAGCGGCGAAAGAAGACTCAATTTGAGCTAACAGTTGCTCCTTTTCGATCTCCAGAGCGGCGACCCGATCTCCCAAGATCGATGTTTCCCGGTCGATCTCACCAATGCGTTCCTCAAGTCTTGCTTCCATTAGCGTGGTCGTCGCCCTCTCCGATTCCTACTCGGATTGGAGGACGCGGATAGTCTTCTCTAGGGCCGCCGCACTTGCCAAAGCCGAAGACCAGGCACTTTTGATACTCTCCAACCCAGAAACCTTTATCTCCAACTCAACCAATTTTTCCATCCACTATGCGCTAATCGCCTCGACCCGAATAAGGTTCTGATCCATCTCGGATTGCATTGACCTCAGTCTCTCCTGAAGATAGTCACACTTTGTGGCTACCCCCTTGCCTAACTCAAGCTCTTCGTCCTTCGCACGAAGTTGCTCCTCGAGCTCACTACTTCTGCGAATGGCTTCCATTAATTACCAGTCCCTCTTCTCCAATTCCTCACCAAGGGATCGAACACCGGGATTCTCCCACAACCGCTCGTGCATCTTACGACACTTATTGTGATAGAGCCAATATTTCTCCAATGCCTTCAAGAAAATCTTAGTCCGAATGTCAGCCCTACGAACGCTCTCAATCTCCAACATATACGTCTGAAAAATGAAAAGATGTTTCAAGATCATATCATCCAGAAAAACAAAAAAAGCATGAAAGAAAGGCGAAATGTACCCTCAGGCCTATAACGGCCACTTCATGCATCAAGTCGATATCAGGAACGTTTCGAATAGCCTCGTTCTCGACAGCGGAACACAAAATGTCAAACTGCGGCACCAGATCCTATGTGTCCCCCAAGAGATTAATATCCGATGAGATCTCAAGAATACAAGATGAGCCTCCTACATGAACCACGAGTGGGTAAGACTCTCTTCAAACATCCTAACATCATCAGGATCGAGGTCCGACTCGGATTCATAGTCATCGACTATGATGCCCTTTCCCCTTTCAGCAGCCGAGAAGGAAACACGACCAGTTATAGAGGATGAAGGCCCATCCAAAACTACAACGGCGGCCTCAGAAATCTGGCCCCTCATCACAATAGGTTGCTGATCTACGACAGTGGCAGGAATCTCCGTCGACGGGGCAAATACAACAGCTGGCTCCGTCTCTACAAGCGGAGTGGTATCAACCCTTGCCCCAGATCCCATCAAGGGAGAGTCTTCTTCCAAATGTACTACGGTCAAAGGTGTTATCTCGAAGTCCACTCGTCACATCTTGGACGACCCCTCTCCTTCCTCAGCACGGGAAGATTCACTCGTCAGATAAGTGACACGGGTCGGAGACTCAGTCTGAGGAGTGGCTTCCGTAGGTATAACCACATCCGTAGACTCAACTAAAGCAGCCCTTGATGAAGAACAAGTAGTAGACACTGCACCAGGGCGAGAAGACGATGTTGGCTGATGAAAAGCTAATGGAGGATCCCTCGTTCTATGCACTCTCCCTAACATCGACAAATAGCACATAAGAAACCAAGTAAAAAGAGAGGAAAATATCAAACAGAAACGACATCTCACCTGTAAGAGGCATGCGTCCATATTTTTCATAAAACGCCGACCATGTGCGGACCTCCGCCGTATGAGGAAGGATAGCACTCACCCACTCGCAGATACCTTCGACAGATGGAGGGGCAGTTTCGCAGCTGCAGAAACATAACAGTGTTTAGTACTACAACGAAAATCGGTCAGGCATCTTTCCGACTAAAAACATAGAAACTTACGTGCAAAGTTCCACTTCTCAGGGAACCCCGTAGGATCCGCCACAAGGTGCTCGGTCCGCACATAGAAGTAATTCTCATAGAAGCGACAGTTAGCCCTATCATCCATCTTTACCACCAGACTCTTTGACCCCTTATGGTGCATGTGAATCATCGTGCCGCGAATGAGCTGAAGGGCGAAGATATTGAGCATGTGCTCCAACGTGATCTCACGACCGGCAAACTCCGCAAACTTGAGCAACATAAGGAACAGTTTATACAGGTACGACAAAAGTTGAGAGGGCATATGTCGTAAAAGCAGCATAAATCTACCACTAGGAGAGGGAGAGGAAGCATGTACCCAATAACAAAGGGGTAGGCGTAGAACACGGGTACCCTAGGCGGTCAAAATGGACTATATCGTCCCCTACCACCGGCCACATTTCAACGTAATGGGGAATTCCCCACCTAGCTTTCAATTCTAAGATTTCCTACTCTTTTATAACAGAGGGGATAGGTTCCGGCTCCTCCCCGGCGGGACTGCAGAAGTCGGTCCATGCTTTCCCGGGATGAGGCAAGATCTCGGCTACTGACGGGACCTCTTCATCCTCTACCACTTCTATTCCTCTGGTGTCCAGAACATCATTTTCTGGTGCCGAAACTGTGACAGGGAGGTCAGCACGAGAAGAATCACCAGCCATTGTGTCAATTTGGTAAAACAAAAAGATAAAGAAAAGGAAGGATGAAAGTTTTCAGTTAATTAGGGACAAGTAAAAATTTAAAGTATCAGGAAGAAAGTATATTCGCAAAGTTCTTTCAAGCAAAGGATAAGGAGGTGTGCCAATCAAATGATGTATTCCTTCTATTTATAAGAGACATAAATCCCCCAAAAACGAAACCCAAGAGTCTCCATTCTAATTTGACAGGCCATGAAACGTTTCAATTCCCTGGGAACGTGTGTCATAATGGTGGCAACCATGAAAAATGTTTCAGTCCAAATGACGTTTCGGTTCCAAAATGGCCGCAACGGTCCAAGGATATTGAAAGAGTGTCGTCATTTCATTCGAGTTTAAGGATCATACCCAAGGGGTAGGTAGTTAGATTTCTCTCAGATATGTAGTAATCGTAATCCGTTTGCCTGGCCCGACAGGGGACGACCCCGGCAGACAGAAGGACTATCTATATTGGTCGAAATCTAACCGCTACGGTCGATCTGACCGCTACGGTCGATCTGACCGACATCCCGTTAAGTCAGAAAAGACGACGTCTAGGGGACGACAAAGGCGGACGTAACATGAAAGATCATTAAACTAAGTACATAGCAGAGATTCCATAACTATATAAAGTGAGGCACGACTTCTATCTGAGAGGGCTCTTTCCTCTCCTCTGTGATCTTCATAGTATAAGGAAGAATAAAGCAATCTCCAAGAGAATATGTAAAAATGTCTCCTTCATTGATTAATGGGAGCCACAATGAAAAAATATCAATAAGATTGGTTACCTCTATCTCATCTTATGCATTATTTTTCCAATTATCTTACAGATCTGGAATTTATTATGTTTGACTAAGATTTACCCCTTCATTATCTCTATTGATTTATCCAAACAGGTTTCGATATCTTTTGGGTCAAACTGTTGACTCTCACAGGATAAGAAATAGATAATTATTCTCATAATACCAAATGATAATGAAGAATACATAAAAGAAAAGAATCATCATGTTCAAATAAGACTGCTTTCCATCTATTTGATAAGACATACGTATAGATGCATATCGAGATTCCAAGCTCTCTTCTCCCCCCCTCGGTCAGGAGCCTGAGGTTTGAGAGCTTTTTTATCTCTCTTGGGATGTGTCTCCTTTTTACTCTCCCCCTCCCTCTTTGCCACACTTTCTTATAATATTTATACCAAATACTTTCCTTACCCAGCGGTCCTTAACTAAGGTGTCTAAGTTCTTGGAATATTCCATAGAGTATTCCTCTAGCATATCTAAGTGTTGAACGGGCCATTCGGGCCAAATTGAGTGCTCGTCCTCGACCGTAACTAAATCACTTGTCGGCATGTCACTTTCTACACGCGACTTCGGCTGGGTTGCTCCTTGGTTGCTCTTCTTTAAATAGAATTCCTTTGATCAGATTTGACCTATATATGTAGACCTTATTCGTACCTTGTGAATGTAAAAAATAATGTTGTTTTCGATAGACTTTCGACTCAAGAAAAACATAATAGCATATCCAGTATAGTTCCATAAGTGAAGTCTTAAAAAGATTGCATGTACGTACACATTACCCATACCTTGTGATATCTTTAATGTTTCGATCTATGCCTTAGACTTACTTGTAGGGGCGAAGGTACAGCGGATTCGATCGAACCCGGTAGCTTTTGTTCAAACCATGTATTTGTCTTAAAAATTCATTGAATATGTACATCATATTAATTTAGAACTCATTAACTTAAAAAGATTACAATTCCCACAAAGATATTGGCGCCACCTTAATCGCGTTGCTTTTCCTTTTGGTCAAAAAGATAATACGGTAGCTTTCAAGCTTCTTATTAAATACTGAAAAATTAATTGATCAAGAGAGGTACTGATATAATGGTAAGCAATATCTATATACGCACCACATACTTCTTAGTAGGAATACAACACTTTATTACCGTTCTAGGATTAGTTTAAGTTTTATGTATTGATAGTGTAAAAAAATATCGCGCCATTAAATTACTAATTATAAGGTAATTACTGAAAATACATTTTTCATAACCATTAATTAATAAACTATAAAAATAATTAATGGGTCATCGCATTAGGCTTGCTCAGTGCTTTTTAATTCTCCTGTTTAATTTTTGAGCTATTTTGCACCGAAAACAGATTTTCTAGAGCTCACATGAATGATAGTGACTACGGGTTTCCTTGAAAATTTTCAAAAAAAGAAAAAGAAAAAGAAGTAATCACTATCCTAAGCAAATTCCATTAGTACCCGTAATTTAAATTTTCATTTTAATTACTTTAATTAAGAAGAATTTATAATCAAACAAATGCATGTTATGATATATTTACGACCATAAATCCAAAAATCCTTCTTTATTTATTAAACACCATGTCAATTAAATAGTTTCCTACAAATTAAAATGGATGGAGTAAAATAAAAGAATCCGAATTAGGTCTAGTGAAAAAAAGGGAACGCCTTGATTAAAAGAGTGTAGTCTGCTGCTCTGCAGAAGACACAGTGTACTACTGTACCCCTAATTCGAGCAACAATTTTAACGGTCCCCCTCTCTCCTTACTTTTACCATGTGGTAAAAGCATAATGTACAATACGTCAGAACGTAACTCCACGGTAATCTCCCACGTCCGCACCGGCCATAACCGGTTTCTAGTAGTAATATAGTTGTACTCACTCTGTCTAGTTTATGTGAATTTATTTTCTTTTTGGTCTGTTTCAAAAACAATAAATTTAGTAACAATTTAGCTTAAACTTACAATTTTATCTTTAATGAGAAGCTTTTATTACCACACAAATACTCTGGGCCCTTTTTAATTTGTTTAGGACCACAAATTCCAAAAGTCTTTATTTTTTCTTAAAAGTCGTGAAACGGAAGTAGTACTTGTTTGGGTAAGAAAAAAAAATTAGAGTTAGAAATGGAAAAGTAAATGAAACCCCATGCAAATTAGAGGAAAGAATTGTGCACCTCGTTGCACCACCTTTGCTTTAGATATTAATGAAAAATTTACCATTGAAAAGTCATCAAATTTGCTAATTCAGAAAAGTATTTTGTAAGTTTAAAAACATGTACTGCTCCATAAGTTCTAAGTACTATTTTAGCCCTTTTTTATTTTGGTTAAAAACAAGTATTCTTTTTACATAATCAAGAATGAATTAACTTTAGTTTTTTAAATTTGCCCCTATTTACATATCCCAACATGTCAAGAATTAAGGGTTATTTAGTCAAAATAAAAAAAAAATTGGAGTTAGTATTTTCTTAAGGGGAGTGCCAAAGCTATATATATATATATATATATATATATATATATATATATATATATATAGCTATAGGTTCGTCGGCAAGTTTAAAACTAATGAATTTCAAATTCTGGCTCCACATCTGATATAAAATAATAAATTTTTAAATGTGGCACAAATTTTACTTGAACAATTCTTTTTATTTTTAATGAAAGATTTATAGTCACACAATATGATTTAAGATCACAAATTTTAAAAATTTTATAATCACAAAAATATTATGATATACTAAAAATTATAAATTTTAAAAATCTTTTTAGTATGCTAAACTATATGTTCAGTCAAATGATATGACATAAATTAAAATGGAAGAGTATATATATTAAAAGAAAATCACAAGGTTTGGTAAATGTAACTACGGAACTAATAAGTCAACCAAGAAAGAAAGAGTCAATAACTCAAATGCTCACTTAACTATCCCAAATTATCTCCTAAAGCTACTTTTTTTCTTGTAACAACAAAATCACTGAACTTTGACTGTTGCACTCAGAAGGTCACTCAACTAGATTTTCTAAATTTTGGATTGCCAAATACCTATTTTACCCTCTAAATTATAAACATTTATCTTCTTTTTATTTTTTAATCTTTTTAGTATTCACAACAAAAATTCAAAAACTTATTTACACAATTCAGAATGAAAGAAAATAAAGGTTATAAAATATATTCCATGCATGTAATATAAAAATAATTATTTAAATAAAGATATTTTTATAATATACATTATATATTCTTGAAAGTTATGCTCAATTATATTGTTATGTTTCTACCAACTTTCTAATGACACAAAGTTATGTCACCGAAAAGTAGGGGGAGTATTTGTATAGAGTAAAATATGCAATTTTAGGTCGTGCATGAAATATATATAATATAATTGAGCATAACTTTCAAGAATATATAATGTATCTTATAAAAATTCTTTTATTTAAATAATTATTTTTATATTAAGTACATGAAATATATATTTTACAATCTTTATTTTCTTTCATTCTACATTGTGTAAATAATTTTTTGAATTTTTGTTGTTAATACTAAAATTATTATTACTAAAAGTTATTCTAATTAATTTTTTTACTATGTTCATTATTTTGTTATTCCAGCATTATATATGCTTAAATACTTTATTTTAATTAATAAATAATATTTATTCTATAGGTAAGTCCATAATATAAATTAAAAAGGGAAAAATTATAATATTAAAAAGTTTAAAAAAAATAAAAAGAAGATAAATGTTTATAAAGAGGGTAAAATAGGTATTTGGCAATCCAAAATTTCAAAAATCTAGTTGAGTGACTTCTGAGTACAATATGCATAGTTCAATGACTTTGTTGTTACAAACGAAAGAAAAGTAACTTTAGGAGATAATTTAGGATTCTGTAATGGACTCACAAAGAAATTACTACAAGTACGTACTTCCAGTAATAAAAATCCAGAAAATGCAAGAAAAACCGGCATTTCATAGTTGCCGGTGTTGTTCTTATAGTAATACGTATTTTACTTACAGTATAGCATTCATTATTATATATAGATTACGCAACATGATTAGGTGGTGAAATTTTTAGCTAAAGAAAATCATGGACTTCGAAAATCATCAAGAAGAAGAAGAAACTGAACCACCACCGAGACACGACGACTCACTCGATAACTCGAACTCAACTCACCCAACAAAAATGCCGAGTCCTACACCAATGGAACTCGAACCCTTAGCGGTGGTTCACACGTGGCATAATAATAAGCCAAAGTACAAAGAGTGTCTGAAGAACCACGCCGTAAGTATCGGCGGCCACGCCGTAGACGGCTGTGGTGAGTTTATGCCTGCCGGTGAAGATGGCTCACTTGATTCCCTTAAATGTGCTGCTTGTAACTGCCACCGCAATTTCCACCGTAAAATTACTCAACCACCACCCAACGCCGTTGAGCCGCTGCCGTTTGTTAATTACCATTCGTCGTACTACAGAAGCTTACCGCCACCTTGTGGGTATTTACAGTACCACGTGGCGCCACAACAAAGACCGTTAGCTTTGCCGTCGACTTCTGGAGGTGGTGGATATTGGGAGGATCAGGAGGACATGTCCAACCTCAATAATAGCGGAGGTATTTTTTTTTTCTTTATTTTTTTTTAATATTATATTAGAGAATTGGGGTTGTGAGTTGAAGGTGACAATAGCTAAAAATTTATACAAGGGATTCAAGAAAATATTAGAGTTCCACACTAGCATTTGAACATGTGACAAAAAATAAATTTTGAACTCTTTTGCTACTTTAATTTTTTAAAAAAATTGTCAAGGAGATTCATAATATTTATATATAAGTCTCGGTATCATAGGCTAGAGTTAGAATTTGAAGTTTATAGACTTGTGATTTTAGTCATTTTTTTAATTTACTTGATTCTAAATTAGTACGTCGTCCTTGCTCGATGGTCATTTGAACATATTCAAACAATTTTTTTTAGACAAATTGAAAGATCAGAGTTACTTGGTTCGGCTGAAGCCGCAGTAGACAACAACTCCACCTTTGCTCCATAGTAATTTGAACATACTCAACAAATTTCTTTAGACAAACTGAGAGATCAAAGTTACTTGGTTCGGCTGAAGCCGTAATAGACAATAGCTAGTAGCGTATGCAAGAATTTTTGTAAGCGATGCCAAAATTTATAGACGTACATGAATTATAATTTCAAGTATCATACTTATAGACAAAAAATATTCTTAGTCTATCGGGTTTGTTGAATTTCAAGTTAGAAAAAGATCCTGGATTCAATTCTACTTCATCACAATTTTTAATCATACAGACTCTTTTAGAACAAAATCAAGCACTCAACCAGCACATCAAGAGACAATTTATATCAAGTAGTGTCATCTTTTCCTACTTATCTGTTCCCTCACAATATTAATACATATATTTAGTACAAAAAATTGACGAAGCGGTGTCGCGTGACACCGCTTCGCTAAGAGGGCATCCGCCCCTGACAGTAGCTGCACCTTTGCTCGATAGTAATTTGAACATATTTAACGAATTTCTTTAAACAAACTAAGAGACCAAAGTTACTTGGTTCGGCTGAAGCCGTATCAACAGTAACTCCAGCTTTGCTCGAGAAGTTACTTGATTCGGCCGAAATCGTGATCGATCAGTAGCTCCACCTTTGCTCGAGAGTAATTGTGTGACTAATTTTTTTTAAAAGTTAAGTCATTATATAATTAAGAATATCTTTAATTTACTTAATTATGTTTTAGCAGGCAGTGGTTCGAAGAAGCGATTTCGGACAAAATTTAGCCAAGAACAGAAGGAGAAAATGCAAGAATTAGCAGATAAATTGGGGTGGCGAATTCAAAGGGAAGATGAGGAGTTGGTGCAGCAGTTGTGCAACGAGACTGGAGTGAGAAGGCAAGTGTTTAAAGTTTGGATGCATAACAACAAGAACACTCTTGGTAAGAAACCCTAGAACAAAAAGAAAAATAAAGAAGCCCCATTATTTTTAGGTATTTTTGTTAATATTATGTTAGATATTGACTACTTATTTTGTATCTGGAAATTAAACTACGTATCTTCTTGTTAGAAGAGGAATACTTTGAAATTAATTTGAGATGTAGCTGAGAATGTGATCTTTATCAATAGTTAGTTGATATTATTCGAGACGGATTATGAATTTAAACTACGTGAGTTCAACTTTTAAGATTATAAGTAGTACCTACTATTTGTTGCAATTTTAGTGGATTTATATATAGATTTATGCCCCGTATCTAAATTACTGGATTCAGATGAACGAAGTGTGGATCCGCATACTACTAATTAAGTTTTAGGCCAAGAATATTGCTCTTTCCTTCTACTTCCACTTGTGTACTCGGAAATTTATTTCAGCGCATATTAAGTTGGGAATGTTAAATGCATCATTGTATCTTTACTTCTTCCAGATTATTACAAGTGTTTATAAAAGAGGTCAAATGGTAAACAAATCTGCTTGTTTTTTTATTCCTAGGAAGATTAATTGATCCAAGCTATGTTTCTGAAGCTTGTTTTTCGTAGGACACGAAAGGTAAGTTGAAAACAAACAACAACATGCCTAGTATAATTTTATAAGTGGGGTCGGAGTAATGTAATATCTACGCAAGCTTACTTCTACGTAGTTAGAAATGATAATTTTAATAGACAATCAGGCTCAAAGTAAGCATGCATAATCACACCGAAATAGAGAAAGAAATACAGCAGTAAAAAGGTAAAAAAAAAAATAACAAGAATATAAAAAGGTAACGTTGGAAGTGGAACTTAATCAAAGAAAAGATAAAAATGGTTGGAAAAGGAAAAAGGAATTGAGAAAATGGTTGCGTTTAAGCTTGCTAGATACACACTAACAAAGAGTAATTAATAGAGCATGACGAAACGAATTAACTTCTTTTTATACTCCTTCCGATTTATTTTAATTGATTTTTTTGGCTGTTATTAAGAAATTACTTTTAAGCATTAATTAATAATGAAATTAACTTTATTAACCTTAATTTATTCATTATAAATATAATAAATACTTCTAAACTCTTTACTCCAAATGCAATTTTAGAAAAAAAAAATAAATTTTCTTGATATTTAAAAAAAAAATTAAATATTGTGGACCATAAAAAAAAGTCAAAAAATTAATTAAAGTAACAGTTATGTCTTAACTTACGCAGGCTTAAACTATTCAATCATGTATAGTATATTATTATCCCTTATCCCAATAACCAAACGACTTGTCTTCTTTGGATGAACGATGATGAAAAATATTGCCATTTTCTTCTCGTGAAACTTTTTGGTACAGGCAGATTAGTAGTACTATAGTTTATTTAAAGAAAAATTCAATATTTTAAAAAGACTGAGAAATGATTGAGTTTGTCATAGGGGAAGGGAGAAAGTAGAAAAAGAACAAAGATGTTTGATCATAGATAGGTGTGCAGTGTTCCTAGGGAAGGAAAGAGCTGAAATAAACATATTACTCATTATATTTTGAAATTTACATTGTTTTACATTTTTCTTGGAAATGAAATTTTGATAGTATTTGCAACAGTAAAGTCCATATAATTTCAATATTCCAAAAAGTCAGATAGATCCAAAGCTTGACCCCTTTTCTCTTTTTCATCTTTCTTCTTCTCTCTTTTTATTCTTTTTCTGCTTCTTCTTCTCATTCTTAACTTTACTTTTTCTTTTTTATGTTCCAAAAAGAACAAGTGCGGGCACTACTGCAACATAGCAGTCGCATGCATTATGATATTCCTACATATTTAATTTTCTGCTTTGTACTTTTGTGTATTGAAGATATATTGTGACCAACGAGGGTTATGGCGGAGCAGTAAGTATTTCTCAATCTTTAGGTTTTGGATTCGAGTTTTGAATATGAAGTTGTTGGGCACATGTCCATGTTGTCCAGCCAAAGGCCAAATGGCCTAATCCTATTCTTTTTTGGTTTCCATTCCTATTTGGAATTGGATTCGGTTTATTCCTATTTTGAGTGAGTTTTGGCTTTAAGAGAAAGCACCACTCATGATCTATAAATAGGACGACCTTGGAGAATTATTCGATGTTCATTGATACAAGTTTTTGAAAGACTTAAGCACATAAGAGTGATTTTTGAGAGAGCTTTCATTAAGAGAAAAGAGAAGAAAAATATTTGTTTTGCTGCAGATTTTTATTCCGACCAGCCAACTTCAAATCTCGTTTTCTAATTCGTTAACCGTTGGATTGGGCTGAAATTTTGACTGAATGTTCGCAACATCGTGGTCTTTGATGTGAACGGTGGAGATCGGATTTGGAGGCTCGTAACATCTGATTTCGAGCCTCGAACAGCAGCTTCATTTTTGTGGATTATACTCTTTCTTCAATTGATTAGTTGTTGCTCTTGTTGCTATTGTTGCTCCGTGTTTGACACTTGTTGTGTAACCAATTTGGAGAACTTTTGTAACCCTCTTATTGTTATAGTGGAGCCTTTTTTGGGATCTTTGTGATCCCGTGGTTTTTACCTTCGATTTGAAGGGTTTTCCACGTTAAAATTTGGTATTCTTTATCTTTTTTATTTTCGGGTTTGCCTCTTCCTCGACATAACAGTGGTATCAGAGCCTTGGTTATTTATCCGGGTTGTTACGGAATGGAGGCGAATATGAGCAAGATGGTATGTTTAAATGAGAGAAATTATAATGTTTGGAGAAGCAAGATAAAAGACTTATTGTTCGTGAAGAAGATGCATCTACCCGTTTTTTCAGCTCATAAACCCGAGAGTATATCCGATGAAGATTGGGATTTCGAGCACCAACAAGTATGTGGATATATACGACAATGGGTTGAAGATAATGTTCGCAACCATATTATGAATGAGATACATGTGAGATCATTGTGGGAAAAGCTAGAGACTCTTTATGCTTCAAAAATCGGGAACAACAAATTGTTTCTGCTAAAGTAATTGATGACCTTTAAATACAAGGAAGACAGCCCTATCCTTGATCACATAAATGATTTTCAGGGCGTGATCAACTATCTGGAATGGAAGTTAATTTTGATGATGAGATACAAGGACTTTGGCTTCTTAATACTTTGCCAGACTCTTGGGAAATTCTTCGTGTTTCTTTGACAAATACAGCTCCTGGAGGTAAGGTGACCATGGAATATGCCAAGAGTGGTGTGTTGAACGAGGAAGTAAGGAGAAAATCTCAAAGTTCGTCCTCACAAGCAGATATCTTGGTTACTAAAGACCGAGGGAGAGATAGAACAAGAGGCTCAAGGAATAGAGGTAAAAGTAGAAGTAAGTCAAGGTCCAAATACTATAATATTACATGCAACCACTGTGGCAAGAAAGGACACATCAAAAGGTTTTGCCGCAAGTTGAATCAAGACACTAGAGAAGGAAAGAAAGCTAAAAATAACGAGAACAATATTGCTGCTATTGTTCGAGATGACCTTCTTTTTGCTTATGATAAAAATGTCATCAATTTGGTATCCCATGAGACGAGATGGGTAGTAGATTCTGGAGCTACCTCACATGTCACACCAAGAAAAGACTTTTTCTCATTTTATACTCTTGTTGATTCTGGAGTGTTAAAAATGGGCAATGCCAGTGAACTTAAGGTGTTTGGTGTTGGCACAGTTTGTTTGAAAACTAATAATGTTTCAACGTTAGTTCTTCAAGATGTCAAGCATGCTTCAGAATTTCCTTTCAATTTGATCTCTGCAGGAAGATTAGACGATGAAGGTTACCATAATGCCCTCTTTAATGGCCAATGGAAGCTCACCAAGGGCTCGTTAGTAGTGGCTCGAGGAGTCAAGTCTGGTTATTTATATGTGACATAAGGCTCTATTCTTAACGACTCAATAAATCTGGTGGAAAGTGATACTTTGTCAGAATTGTGGCATCGAAGATTGAGTCATATGCGTGAGAGGGGGATTACGTGTTTGGCTAAGAAAAGTTTGCTTTCTGGAGTGAAACAAGCAAAGCTAAAAATGTGCATACATTGTTTAGCTGGCAAACAGAAAAGGGTTTCCTTTCATAGACATCCTCCCTTAAGAAAGCCCGATTTATTGGAGCTAGTACACTCTGATTTGTGTGGTCCTTTTAAAGTAAAGTCAAAAGGTGGTGCACTTTACTTTGTGACCTTCATTGATGATCATTCTCGTAAGCTCTGGGTGTATCCTTTGAAATCTAAAGATCAAGCACTTAGCGTGTTTAAGGAATTTCAGGCCTTAGCTGAGAGACAAACGGGGAAGAAATTAAAATGTATCCGCACTGACAACGGTGGTGAATATTGTGGCCCCTTTGATAACTATTGCAAGAAAAAAGGAATTCGTCATCAGAAAACTCCACCCAAGACACCTCAATTGAATGGTTTGGCAGAGAGGACGAATAGAACTCTAGTTGAGAGAGTTAGATGCTTACTTTCAGAGGCTAAACTTCCAAATACATTTTGGGCGGAAGCACTTAACACTGTTGCCTATGTTATCAATTTGTCTCCTGCAGTTGCTTTGGATGCTGATGTCCCAGACAGAGTTTGGTTTGCCAAAGATGTTTCTTATGATCACCTGAGAGTTTTTGGGTGTAAAGTTTGTGTGCATGTTCCTAAAGATGAGAGATCGAAACTGGATGCCAAAACTAAGCAGTGCATCTTTATCGGTTATGGTCAAGATGAGTTTGGGTATCGTTTTTATGATCCAATCGACAATAAACTTATTAGAAGTCATGATGCAATATTCTTTTAAGACCAAACTATTGAAGATATTGACAAAGCTGAGAAGATAGATTCTCAGAGTAATGAGAGATTAGTTGATATTGATCTAGTTCCAATTGCTAAGGCACCTATTGCACATGAAGGAACCCAAGACAATGATGGAGATAATGATCAAGATCAAAATGATCATCATGGTGTAGATGTTATGGATGCTCCAGTTGATGAAGTTGTGGTTGATCAGCAACCAATTTCTGCACAGGCAACTACTTCGAATGCTCCTGAAACCTCTCTTAGAAGATCTACAAGGGAGAAGCAAAAATCCATGCGCTATCCTCCTGATGAGTATGTACTTTTGACTGACATGGGAGAACCTGAGAATTATGATGAAGCCATGCAAGATACTCACAAAGATCAGTGGATCGAAGCGATGGAAGATGAGATGAAGTGACTCCATGAGAATGACACATATGAGTTAGTGAAATTGCCGAAAGGTAAGAGAGCTTTATCTAACAAATGGATATTCAGAATAAAGCAAGATAACCATACTTCTGCAGCTAGATACAAGGCGAGGTTAGTTGTTAAAGGTTTTGGCCAGAAGAAGGGAATTGACTTTGATGAAATTTTCTCCCCTATTGTGAAGATGTTTTCTATTCGTGTGGTTCTAGGCTTAGCTGCAAGTCTAGATTTAGAGGTTGAGTAGATGGATGTCAAGACTACTTTTCTTCATGGTGATTTAGATGAGCAGATTTATATGGAGCAACCTGAGGGTTGTGTAACTAAGGGAAAAGAAAATTATGTTTGTAAATTGAAAAAGAGCCTGTATGGATTGAAACAAGCTCCAAGGCAATGGTATTTGAAGTTTGAATCTGTCATAGAAGAACAAGGGTACAAGAAAACTTCTTCAGACCACTGTGTATTCTTCCAGAAGTTCTCTGATGATGATTTTATTATTTTATTGCTTTATGTGGATGACATACTTATTGTTGGCAAAAATAAATCCAGAATTGCAGTCCTTAAGAAACAGTTGAGAAAATCGTTTGCGATGAAGGACTTGGGGCCAACAAAGAAAATTTTGGGCATTCAAATCCACCGACACAGAGATAGAAATGAGTTATTTCTGTCCCAAAAGAAATACATTGAGAAGGTACTCAAGAGGTTCAATATGACAGATGCAAAATTGGTTAGTACTCCTCTTGCTAAACACTTTAAATTGAGTATTAGTCAGAGTCCATCTACTGATGAAAAGAAAAAGGAGATGTCTCGTATTCCTTACTCTTTTGCCGTTGGTAGCTTGATGTATGCTATGGTTTGCACTAGACCAGATATTGCACATGCCGTTGGTACTGTTAGTAGATTCCTTTCTAATCCTGGAAAAGAACATTGGGATGCCGTAAAATGGATATTAAGGTATTTGAAAGGTACTGCAGATTTGAAGCTGTGCTTTGGCAATGGCAAACCTGAATTTGTTTGTTACACAGACTCTGATTTAGGAGACAATCTTGATAATTCAAGATCCACTTCCGGTTATTTGATCACTTTTGCAGGTGAGTTGTTTCTTGGCAATCTAGACTATAGAAGTGCATAGCTCTATCCACCACAAAAGCCGAATATATTGATGTCACAGAAGGTGCCAAAGAACTATTATGGATGAAGGAGTTTATTAATGATCTTGGTTTTGAGCAGCCAAGGTACATCTTATTTTGTGATGATCAGAGTGTTATCTGTCTCACCAAGCACTTCACTTTTCATTCTAAGACCAAACATATAAATAGAAAGTATCATTGGATAAGAATGGTCGTGGAAGAGAAATTATTTGAGGTTGAGAAGATACACACTGATGAAAATCCTTCGGATATGCTGACAAAGGCGGTGGTTGCAGATAAACATGAATTTTGTAGAAAATTGGCAGGCATGAAGACTGTCAATAGTTCTTCTACTTAAAGACACATTTGGCCCCTTGGCTGGAGGGGGAGTTTGTTAGGCACATGCCCATGTTGTCCAGCCAAAGGCCAAATGGCCTAATCCTATTCTCTTTTGGTTTCCATTCCTATTTGGAATTGGATTCAGTTTATTCCTATTTTGAGTGGGTTTTGGCTTTAAGAGAAAGCACCACTCATGATCTATAAATAGGACAACCTCGGAGAATTATTCGATGCTCATTGATACAAATCTTTGAAAGACTTAAGCACATAAGTGGCAATGGCAAGCTTGAACTTATTTGTTACACAGACTCTGATTTAGGAGGCAATCTTGATAATTCAAGATCCACTTCCGGTTATTTGATCACTTTTATAGGGAGTTATTTCTTGGCAATCTAGACTATAGAAGTGCATAGCTCTATCCACCACAGAAGCCGAATATATTGCTGTCACAGATGGTGCCAAAGAACTATTATGGATGAAGGAGTTTATTAATGATCTTGGTTTTGAGCAGCCAAGGTACATCTTATTTTGTGATAATTAGAGTGCTATCTATCTCACCAAGCACTCCACTTTTCATTCTAAGACCAAACCTATAAATAGAAAGTATCATTGGATAAGAATGGCCGTGGAAGAGAAATTATTTGAGGTTGAGAAGATACACACTGATGAAAATCCTTCGGATATGCTAACAAAGGCGGTGGTTGCAGATAAACATAAATTTTGTAGAAAATTGGCAGGCATGAAGCTTGTCAATAGTTCCTATACTTAAAGACACATTTGGCCCCTTGGCTGGAGGGGGAGTTTGTTGGGCACATGTCCATGTTGTCCAGCCAAAGGCCAAATGGCCTAATCCTATTCTCTTTTGGTTTCCATTCCTATTTGAAATTGGATTCAGTTTATTCCTATTTTGAGTGGGTTTAGGCTTTAAGATAAAGCATCACTCATGATCTATAAATAGGACAACCTTGGAGAATTATTCGATGCTCATTGATACAAGTCTTTGAAATACTTAAGCACATAAGAGTGATTTTTGAGAGAGCTTTCATCAAGAGAGAAGAGAGAAGAAAAATATTTGTTTTGCTGCAGATTTTTATTCCGACCAGCCAACTTCAAATCACATTTTCCGATCGTTAACCATTGGATCGGGCTGAAATATTGACTGAGTGTTCGCAACATCTGGTCTTTGATATGAACGGTGGAGATCGGATTTGGAGGCTCGTAGCATCTGATTTCGAGCCTCGAACAACAGCTTCGTTTTTGTGGATTATACTCTTTCTTCAATTGATTAGTTATTGCTATTGTTGCTCCGTGTTTGGCACTTGTTGTGTAGCCAATTTGGAGAACTTTTGTAACTCTCTTATTGTTATAGTGGAGCCTTTTTTTGGATCTTTATGATCCCGTGGTTTTTACTTTCGATTTGAAGGGTTTTTCACGTTAAAATTTGGTGTTTTTATCTTCTTTATTTTCGGGTTTGCCTCTTCCTCGACATAACAGAAGTCGTCTTTGTTAGGGAGCTAGCGCATTATATTTTAATGTTGGACTTTCCGGTGCTAATCTGAATTTAGTAGTTCCACTACGAGTGCTTGACATTGGCCAAAAAACAAAAACAAAATATATTGTGATTTTTGTTTTTTTTTCTACTCGGATAATTAATGTATCAACATTGGGATCTAAACTAATATGAATTCGCATCGCATCGCCTAGATCCATTAATAAAAAAATATTTTCTATTAAAAAAATTTAATATTCAATGCTTGAACGTAAGACCTTTAATAAAGGATGAAAGTATTTTATTCTTCCCATAGCAATTTTTGATGTTCTGCTGTGGCTATTTACACTTGTGCTCGCCAATAATGACCAAGGAATGTCTCTCCTTAAATATGAAAAGAAAAAAAATTCAATCATTTTGGACAAATTAGGATTATTTGTATTTTTTTCAATTATTCTCATGGTGCGGGGTGGATTCACGAATAATGAATAACAACAATAACAAATTCAGTGATTTTGTATATGTGGGGTTTGAGAGGGTAAGATATACGCAGTCTTACCTCTGCCCTAAGAGGATAGATTTAGAAAAATAGAAGGTAGGGGTTTGGTGGAATTAAAATAGAAAAATAGAAGGTGGGGGTTTAGTGGAATTAAAATCTTCCACATTAGGCCACAACTCCATTCTAATTAGTGTATCACTATAATTCAAGGAGATCTTACTCTAAGTATGACCTAACTTATTATATTGCTATTAAATGTGTTTGATTAGGTTAAACAAATTTTTTCTTAGAACAATATTAAGCTCCAGCTTTTGTTTTAGTTGTGGTTAACGCTATACAATATTTGCGTATCTAACGCTTTCTAAAAATGCAATAACTAGACATTGAAATTGAAATATACAAGTAAACAATGACAAACGGAGTGTGTATTACGTATATAAAATTTTGACGCTTTAAATTTAACCTTTGTAAAAAATAGTAGAATCCATATTTTAAATGGTAAAGGCTGAACTTGCATTGCCCACAGGCCACAGCCAAGAGACCTTTTAACATTTCTTTGAAGTAGATTTTGAGATCATCAACCGTTGTGGGTAGGGGTGTACATGGACCGGGTTGGTTCGGTTTTTATCAAAACCAAATCAAACCAACTATATCGGTTTGGATTGGTTCGGTTTTATCGAATTTTTCGGGTTTTTCGGGTTTTTTGTTACTTAAATATTATTTCAATCTTACTTTGTTAAATTTTTGATAAGTAAATATATGTTTAGTAAAAATATAAAAAATTGACAAAAATTATCTATTAAAATATTTTATGAGAGAATTTTCTTAGTAACATATATTAGTTATTTTTTTAGTCGTCTGATAATAATGTTTCGTTAATGTACACTTTCAAGGTTAACCGAATTTAGTAATTAAACATAAAAATCAATATGATACCTAAATAATAATAATAATAATAATAATAATAATAATAATAATAATAATAATAATAATAATAATAATAATAATCACTTTACATTCGAAAAAGATATAACAATTCAGTAGATCTTAACATATGATACGAATATGGAAGAAGAAAGAGATTGACGCATTTCAATAACACTTGATGAGAAAGTGATCACACAATCTATTATTTAAGGTTAATAAATATGGAGCACTTCATATACTATTAAATATTATATCCCGCAAGATAATCCCAAATATTTCTAGATATTTTTTAAAGAAAACTCTATACAAAATCTTAAAAGTATATATAAAAATTATATATTTATATGTAGGCTTGGTTCGGATTTTTTTACTCAATACCAAGCCAAATCAAACCAAACCTAATCGGGTTTTTTAGTCGGTTTGGTTTGACTTTTCGGTTTGGTGCGGTTTTCCGGTTCGGTTTGTACACTCCTAGTTGTGGGGGATGCATAGAATTTGTACGCCCTTAATCATAAGTCATGTGTTCGAGCTTTGGAAATAATTTTTTTCGATGGGCTTTACGCGACAAAAATCAAGAAGAAATTCAAAAATAGCCAGATTTACAAGTGGTCGTTCAAAAATAGCCACAGTTTTAAAAGTCATCAAAATTTAGTCACTTTTCATGTAAAGAAAAATTTGAACGAAAATACTATTTAAAATCCGGAAAATACTCATACTAAAACTCCAGTATAATATACTGATCCAGTATACTTTGTTGGAACTCGAGTATATTATACTGGAATATACTGGAGTTCCAGCAAAGTATACTGGAACTCCAGTATATTATACTGGAGCCAACAAAGTATACCGGTCCAGAATAATATGCTGGAAATTCATACACAGGTACACCAAACTCTAGTATATTATGCTGGATCTGTCTCTGTTGCAGCAAAATAGTGGTTATTTTTCAATGACTTGGAAAACGCTGGCTATTTTTGAAAGATCAATCCAAAAACTGGCTAGCCCGTGCTATTTTAACCAAAAATCAGTATCGAACACTAAGTGAAAAACGAAAAAAATTACAATTTGATAATACTTCATTATGGTCCCATTCGGTGGCAAAGCCACATGTATTCAAGGGATGTCAATCGACACCCCTTCAAAAATTACAATGTTTAGCTAGATAAAAAAATTGTGTATATATTCTACATATTAACACCACTTGACTTTTTTGTGGACTTACTCCTCTATATTATGATCCTCTTAATAAAAATTTTTGGCTTCGCCTCTAGTCTCATTCTTCCCATTGGTCTTGGCATTGAAATGATCATATCTAGCAACAACAAGAAAGAAAAGGAATATCTTTTAAAGCAAAATCCAAATGGCATTAACAAAATTTATATTGTTTTGCCGATGAATAATTTCTCGCAACAGAATTAAGAAATTAAAAATACTTTGAATAGCGACAACAACTTCCATTGAAGAAATTGTAGCAACTCCTCCGCCACTAATTTTAATAATACTAATTAAAATTTAGTGTCAGAATACTTGGTCTAGAGGCGGATCGAGAGCACCATGCGTTAACAACTTGTTTGGATGTTTGTTACTTATTGTATTGCATCGTGTTGTTACTTTAAATATAAGTTTATTTTTATTGTTACTGAAATTTCATTGTATCGTATCGTTAAATTCGTCGTTACGTAACAATAGAAAGTGACACTTTATGGACGAATTTGTTGGTGTGATGGTGTCGTTACCTTATTTTTTTCTCTCATCTTGTCCTTCCTTATTATTAAAGAATCATATTTTATTCTTTACCCTACTTTTTTATACAATAATTCTACTATGTTACCTATTTTTTTAGTAATATTGAAAGTTTATTTTCCATATTGTTGGTGCATGATACCATGAAATAACGGCAAAGGATACAATCTATCCAAATATTATATTCATCAAACAATACAGTACAATACAATATAATACAATACGATACATTAGGAAACGACATGTAACAACAATCTAAACATGCCAAGGGGTCATTGGTACAAAAGTAGGATAAACAATGGGATATCCTATGGGATTAGCTATCTTACGTTCTATATGAGATAATTAATCTCACCATTTTAATGTATAATTTATTTCGGAATTAGCTAATACCTATAATCAAACATGAGATTAATACAATCCTAAAATTATTCTCCTTATCTCTTGTACTAAACGACTCCTAAATGTTAATTAGCTCCTAATCTTTCCGATAGAAAAACCCAAAAATATTTCCCTACTAAACGTTTCAAGTGATCGAACAAGTCCCACGTACATGTGCTCTTACATGTCCTTGATTAATAAACTAGACAATACAGTACAGAAATGCTATAAAAGAGCAAGAAATTATTACATGTATACAAGTTAGCAAGAATTGCGGTAAGGCTTTCAGAACTGCAGAAAACGTCCTTTTAAGACACAGTACTGACGAAATTCATGTGATCTCTAAAGCAAAGCCAACTCGGATCGAAAGACCTATGACTAGACATGCTTTCCGACAAAAACTTACTCGCACTTATATTTACGCGAAATTAATAAATACAATATTTTTAGTACGATGAATTAAGTTGTTCACAACGGATACATATCACAACAGAACTAATGACCAACTAAACATCTCAACTGCTTATTAAGTGCGTCAACTAAACATTCATGCATGACTTGGCATATCGCGTGTTGCACACTCATGTAACAACACATTACCTCAAATTTTAACAAATCTCCCGCGGTTGGGGTGTTTATCTGGTCATTGCTAAGGTATTATTTAATTTCATGTAGACATCGAGTTTGCATTAGTATTTATCCAAATTGCTCATTACTATCACCTCTCCAAGGGCGGATCCATATCTCGCATGATGAGTTCACATTAACTATAGCAACATTAACACATTCAGTGGAATCTTATAAGTGTGATCTGGAAAGGGTAACTCTATTTTATAAATGTAGATAAGTTGTTTCTAATATAATATCGACTCAAAACAATGAAAATAAAGCACAAAACAAATAAAACCAACAAGAAGTAATAGCCAACAAAAGCAAATGGTAAAGCGTGTAATAACTAACAATGATCTAGGAGTGCGAAAAATACAAGAATAGTGAGTTCACACTTCACAAATTAAATACAGTCAAACATATCTATAACAGCCTCGTTTGTTTTGAATATTTTTGGATATAATAGCGAAGTGTTGTTATACAGAACATATATTTTAATATAACATGAAAATTGGTTCGGAAAAAGCTTTTATAGTGAAATGTTGTTATATAGGGTTGTTGTTATAGAGAGGTTTGACTGTATCTAGTAGTTATACATTAATTTAAAATTTTTATAAAAATTTATAAACTTCAAATCCACTACTATTCCTTATCCACCCTCGAGTACCCGGGGGGGTTGAGGGTTCACAGACTGGGATTCTCGAGAAGTTTTATTTTGTTTCTCATACAACTGACACTAGTTGTATGAGACTCCTTTTTGTCTCACAAATTTGTGGACCTCAATCTTACACTTCTGGGTCCATAAAAATCTAAGCCCACAAAATTGTGAAATAAAAAAGTTGTCTCACTAATTGTGTGAGACACAAAAAAAAAAAATTCCGAGATTCTCTCAGTTTTCTGTGTTATTGTCAGCTGGAAGGAAACCAATTATACAAGGCAGCTAGCTCTACCCCAGCATATATTTCTGCATTTGGAGTTGCAGAAAAAAAACAGATCAAATATGACAGAAAACATCAGATTTTTCTTTTGTTATGTCACTATACTTCTCTGTCATACGTTACCCTCTTCTTCCCATTATTATTCTCCCCTTTTTCCTCTTTCCTACGGCATGGTCTTTTCCCATCTGTAAAATGCTTTGCCATTGCTTTTCTTGATTACACGTTACACTATATATTTCCTTTGGTATGCTTTACACTATTTATAATCATTTAGTGATTTATTTTTTGGTTCCTCCCCACCCCGATGTACGGTACTTACATTGGGATTCGATTAAATCCGAATTCGTGCAGAAAAGTTTCACATTAGGAGGTAAATGCGCTCCTTAACAAAGACAACTACATAACAAGAGACTCGAACCTGAGACCTCTGGTTAAAGATAAAGTAGTACTTATTACTCTACCATAACCCTTTGTTGTAAAAAATTAATTGCGTATGATATTATTAATTGCGCATGATGTTATTAACATAGGTGGACCTAGTATTTAAAGGTTGGGGTTGCATTCTGCATTTCAATCAAAATCTGCTTTGTATAAAAAGTGTCGCTATCAATTATATTAATAATTTTAAATACATATACAGTATACATGGAATTTTGCTAAGATGACCCCTCTCTTTTTTAAGCTCAGATATCGAGCAAAATTGATGAATCCATGGGTTTACAGAGAGAAAAACGAGAGAAGAAATGAGCAAAAATTCTGTATTGAAAAATAATGTTATGTGTCTTTCTAGAATGTTCCCTATTCTTATATATACAATGGGTCTAACTTCATGCTACCAAAGAATACAGACGGACCTAGTAAATAATTATAACGGGCTTGTGGCCCAACTACACTACTGACTAATTACATCCCAAAGTTAAAATGTGTCATGTAACTCCAACAACCCCCTCAAGTTGTAAGGTGGGCACACTCCCAACTTGCTGGACAATAGGTGATGTTGCAAACTTGTCAAGGACTTAGTAAAAATATCAGCTATTTGTGAAAAAGTGGGAACATGAGATAAAGAAATGAGCCCATCAGCCAACTTGGTGCGAGTGGAGTGACAGTTCACTTCGATATGTTTAGTACGCTCATGAAAGACAGAATTTTTGGCTATATGAATGGCAGCCTGGCTGTCATACAATAGAGGAACAGGAGTAGTAAAAGGCACTCCCAAATTAGCCAACAATCGAACAAGTCAAGCTAACTCTGCAACCACCTTACTCATGGCTCTGTATTCAGCTTCAGCGGAAGATAAAGAAACAATAGGTTGCTTTTTAGACTTCCAACTAATGAGGTTGTTCTATAAATGAATGCAAAACTCAGTAATAAACCTTCGAGAAGTTGGACAAGCAGCCCAATCACTATCACAACTAGCTAGCAAGGAGAAATCAGAGGAGTTGTTAACGAATACCCCATGATCAAGTCTACCCTTCAAGTATCTCAAAACATGTAATGCACCAGTCATGTGAGGAATTCTAGGGGCCTGTAGGAATTGACTTAGATGCTGCACAGTGAAGCACGAATCAGGCCTAGTGTGAGTTAAGTAATTCAACTTCCCAACTAAACTCTTATACTTGCCATGCTCAGCTAACAAATCCCCAATATCAGCATCTAGTTTAAGTGAAGTATCCAATAGAGCAATGACCTCAGAAATATCAGAACAATGATATTCATCAAGCAAATCATTAATGAACTTTTTTGATGCAAAATAACACCTCAAGGAAGAGAAAGTACCTCAATACCCAAAAATAATGAAGGAGTCCCAAATCTTTAGTTCTGAAATGGTCATCCAAAAATGACTTATGGCCTGAAATCTTAGATAAGTCATCTCTAGTGAGTATGATGTAGGGTTGTTCATTCGGATCGGATATCCGAAATCCGAATCGATCCATTCAATTTCGGATTTCGAATTTTGAATTGGATCAGATTTTGGATTGTGTTATTAAAATTTCGGATTTCGGATCGGATTCGGATTGGTATATTTTAATCCGATCCGAAATAATTATTGCATGTATAAATACTACACTTTAATTTCGGATAGTCAGTACTTCCTTTACATCTTCCTCCAAGCTATTACTTTTATAATTGCTGGATTTAGCTATACTGGCACCATACTACTCTCATAATTGCATAAACATGAATTTTTCTTAATGTATTGCCTCTTTTACAAAGAAATATACATATTAGTTTACAACTTTGAGGCATAATAATACGATCCGAAATCCGATCCAATCCAAACTTTAAAATCTGATCCGATCTGATATAATTCAGATCGTATTCAGATTGCATTTTCTAGAATCCGAAATCCAAAATCTGAATTCGAAATATGCTAAATCCGATCCGATCCGTGCACAGCCCTAGTATGATATGTATGATGTGTTCCACATAAACAACAATGAAAATAATAGAGGACTCAGACTTCTTAACAAATAATGAATAGTCATTCAAGGAGTGAGTATACCCTCTAGAGCAAAGAGCTTGTGATAACTTTGCATACCACTGTCGAGATGCCTGTCTAAGACCATAAAGGAATTTTTGAAGTTTGCATACCAAGGTGGCAGAATTGGAAGAGGTTGAAGGAACAAAAAGTCGAGGAGGAATATTTATGTAGACTTTTTCACCTAGGTCACCATGCAGAAATGCATTATTGGCATCTAATTGAAATAAAGGCCATTGTTTCTTAAGTGCAACAACAATCAAGCATCTGACAGTGTACAATCTTGACAATAGGGGAGAAGGTTTCATTGAAATCAATCCCTTCTACCTGAGTGTCCCCTCTAACCACCAATCTGGCCTTAAACCTTTCCACACTACCATCTGCTTTATATTTAATTTTATAAACTCATTTACAGCCTATGGGTTTCTTTCCAAGAGGTAATTCAATAATCTTCCAAGTCTTATTTTCCTCTAAGGCTTCAAACTCTTTGGCCATAGCTTCCTGCCATGCATGGAGCAGCCTGAGTGTAAGAATGAGGTTCTACTAGAGCATGTTGTGTAGTAGAAAAGGAGGAAGGAGTGGAAAAGGAAAGGGAAAAGGGAAGTTGTACAACATAATCCTTCAAATGAGATGGTGTTTACCTTGAAAATGGTAATTACAATTAGATTTGATTTTGTAGTTCTAAAAATATGTGATTTATTTTTATGCTAGTTATTAGGCAATAGATGCTAAGTATGAGCTAGGAAAGTAAAGTAAGAGTAAGGGGCAATATGACTATTCAAACCGGACGGCCACGAATCCGGGCCTCGAGCTGGCCTATTCTGGCCTCGAGGTCGAGCTAGAGTGCTTGATTGGGGCTGACCGATGAAGGTCTAACAGTTCCAAGGGCTTCAATAATGGCTCTTTATGATCAATGATGAGTAATAAATGAAGAACAATCAATGAAACACAATAAATGTAAGCAAAAAATCAAAGAAAAGATAATGGAGAGTGTTTAAGTTAGAGAGCAGATAATGTTTTTGTTCTTGTATTGAATATCACATGAGAAAGAAATAACAAGGGCCCCCTTTATATAGGAGGGGGAATCCCAATATAGTACATATGCATTTATTATAAAGATTTGCAGCTGGTACAACTATTTAACGTCATGGTATGAACTTGTACTATTCTTGTAGACCTGGTCAATCACAATCACGCGCCTTGGGAATTTCTCGCTTATCCATAATAGCCGTCGACCTGCACTGTCCCGAGGTCGATCATAGGGAACCCTCGGGGTCGAACTTCAAGCTGTGTCTCGGGCCTTATGAAGACGGGCTATGTAATGTCATAATGATCATAAAATCGGACTCTTCAATTTTAGCCGTATACTGATAGTCCCCGCGTTTCTTAGCATAGAATGATATGAAATGACTTTGACATCGATTTCCTTGAGCCTCTCACGATGATGTCATGCTCATGACATAAGTTTTCCCGATGACTGAAACATCCCATTGGTTCATCTTCCCAGAAGCATTCAATACACTGCCGGTTTATTTTCCCAAAAGCAGTTACATCGCTACCGATCCGTTTCCCAAAAAGCATTGATTGCACCTGTTGATATGTTTCCCAAAGGCATTGGTTGCGTCGATTGATACGTTTCCCAAAGGCGTTGATTGCGTTGTTGGTTACGTTACTGCCTTTCTATAAATGGGAGGTTACTTGAACCAAAATTCCACCTCAGTCATTCTTCAACAGCCTTTAACCCTTTTCTTCTCTCCATCCTTATCCAAACTCTAATTTTCATGGTTCAAGCCCATGGCCGTAAGGTCACACGGCAACGGTTTTGCTAGTTATGCCACAACTCTTTTTCAGAATTTGTCCTCACTGAGTGGGATCATACTGGTTTTTTTGTTGTTGTTGTTGTTATTGTTGGCCTGAAATAATGAGAGAGGGGCTTCAAATTATTCCCGTATTAGAGGATATGTGGAATGTGAACTACTGCTCATCTCTCTTAACTTCAACCTGGTGTGGTGCTTCACTCCTTTTGCTTTCTACGCAGTGAGGTGGCGCCATCTACTAACTTTTGCACCCCACACCGGTGCAATATCACAAGAAGTGGCTTCTCAATAGTAGTACTGGCGAGACCTATACTCGCCAAATTTTTCACCAAGCTGCAATTTTCCCTGCCTGTTAAAAGCTTTTGCTCTTTGATAGGCTATAGCCTCTTCCTCATCTATTGCTGCTTTGGAGAAGATTCTCAAAAACGTCATTCTGAAGATCGAAATGGGATCCCCAAGGAAACGGTTCTCGTAGATGTCACTCCCGAGGATGCACATCCGAAAGTAGATTAGGCTTTTAGGCTGTTGTTTTTTGCTTCTTTGTTTTTGTGTAAGGACCCCTCGTGGGCTTTTGTAATCGTCTTTTATCAATACAAAAGTTTCTTTGATTTGCCTTTGGCTTGTGTTGAACATCCATTTTACTTTTGATCGGTCCGAATACTAGACCCCGACATCGTAATCCCTTCGGTTCTCGATCGGTTAATATGATATTTCTTGAGATTCTTTGTCATCCTTCGGACTATGTCTGGATTGATCTGGTACAAACTTAGGTCATCGTGACTTCTGAGTTCGAGTTGAGCGAGAGCAGGGCCCCGATTTTCTTTGAAATATAGCTTAGCCTTTTTAGGCCTTGCTGCTAGTCCTCGAGTGAGAGTTTGCTTGATCATCTGAAAATAAAGATAACCCTTAGGCTTTCACAAATAGTCCCCGAGTGAGAGTTTTCTTGAACTCGAGCGGCCTCGAAAACTTGCTTTGAACATAAAATGAAGATATCCCTAAGGCGTTATAGATAGTCCTTGAACGAGGATATACTCGAACTCGGATGGCCCCTGGGCTAAGGTAATCGAGAGAGCGTTTAAATTGAACTGAAGACGAAGATAGCCTTGAGGCTTTATTAATAACCCTCGAATGAGAACTGACTTGGACTCGGTAGCCTGGGGGCCAGAAAATCGGGTTAATGACCCGTACTTGTAGTAACAGAGATCCTCGAGATCGGGCACCATCTCGAGGCTCGGTTTATGTGGATAGCTCCTTAGAGCCCATTTATATATTGACAGAGATCCTCGATATCGGGCACCATCTCGAGGCTAGGTTGACATGGGGATCTTTGGCCCTTCGAACGTTGTACAACAACATCATTCGTATGACACGGCCATGAACTGACCGAGGTGGTCTCGCTGGTACACTTCCCCGAAAGTGATAATGGCCTAGTCAGAATTAATTGGCTCTATATATGAGTTTGTTTTCCTCTTATTTGAGGATTCCGCTACTTTGTGCAGCTATCCTTTGTATAGAGTTCTCCTTCCTTGCGTCAGCTCTTTCACCATTTTAATCCAAAGCTTTCGCCTAAGTTTTCATTTCACTTCTCTTGTTTCACCATAGTTATGGATGCTACGCCCAAACCTGCTCACCAAGAAGAGGAGAGTTTTGCCTCTGCTTCCCGCTCAGTCGGTGGTAAACCACCGGTGTTCGGTGAGCTAACCTCGATATGTTTTGTCTCAAGGAAGGACTTTTCGTTATAGAGGCCTCCCAATGTTCAGGTCCATTGGAAGCATGTATCGAGGTTCATTTCATCAATAGGAGAGGGACATCTAGGGGCAGTGAGGAGAGACTGCGGATGGGGAGAAGAGGTGGTACTGTAGGTACCTTCCCTAGAAGAGAACATCACGGCTCATGTAGAGGGTTTTTTGAACATATACACATACCTTTTTATGTTGGGCCCTCTTTATAGAGTCATGCTCGACTTCTGTCGAAGATGTCGGGCTACCCTGGCATAGGTTCACCCGTCATTCTACAAGATAGTATTGATGGTGAGGTTTTTTGCGGAGGAAGCAGGGCTTGAGTTTACCCTTAGCCATCTCATCAAATTGTACTGGCCCTTTCATTACCGAGGCCTGATAACTTTACGATATCGATCCACCAGGCAGTTTGTTGTCGACGATGAAGAAGATGGATATCGAGGGTGGATGAGTTGATTTGTCCGAGTGCGGACTGTCGATATTATCCCCATAGAGTTCCTGCCATTTCCTGAGAAATGGAATTTCGCACGTAAGTGGTACACTTGTGTTTTTATCATTTTTGCTCATGGTGGAGGTGGACTCCGTAAAGATATTTTCCTTTTCTTTTGTACAGCAATCCCCTGGATGCCATACGAGGTTCCCGACCTGGCGGATTGCACTTGGAAGTGGGCAGCTCGCTCGACCTACGATGAGCGCAAGTGGCGAGACCTGTCGAAGGGTAGATGGGATGCAAAACACCATAGTATGTGCTGTGTGGTTTATTTTCCTTGAAAGGTACTTTTTTTTATGTGTATTAACTCCGTCACTACAGGCATTGGAGAATTTTTTGAGATGAGACCATGCTCCCTCGGAGAGGAGGAAGGATCGACGGCTTCTAGGCTGAGGAATGATAACAAAAGGAAGGAGTCCTCGACTAACAAGGGTGCTCATAGCGAAGCAAACCCTGCTCGGAGGCTCAAAAAAGATATATCGGCTGAGTTTACAGCACCCGAGGCTTCTAGCCTCGGAAGGAAGGCTCCTCCTTTGCCGCCGTCTTCTTTTCCCATCGAAGGTACTTCGAGGGATAAAAAATTTCAACCTCCATATTCTTCTCCCGTTGAAGGTACTTCGAGGGACACGGGTTTTCTGCCGGTGTCTTCATCTCTTGTCGAAGGTACTTCGAGGGATGTTCGAGGCCAGGAGCCGCCTAAATCAAGCGGGGCCTCGAGCGACTATGTCCCCACCGAGATTGGTTCGACTGGGGATGGGAAGATCAGGCCAGTAGATGTACACTTAACCTTTAAGGAGGCTCGGCGGCTCTATTCTGTGGTGAATTTTGGTTGACTTTGTTTTTTTTTTATGGTTTTGCATTTTCATTTTCTTACTGAGCTTCCTTTTTATAGGTTTTTGACAAGCTCAAGTCTAGGTTGTTCCGTCATGAAGCTAGGTTGCGGAAAGCCTTGTACGGGGATAAATCCCTCAGGCTTCTTTGTGACAAAAGGGAAAAGGAGCTGAGTCACCTTCGGTGCGAGATGAATTGAAGTAACCTTTGTTTCGAGGGGGTGAATGTTTTTCCTCCTATTCTTCAGAGATTAATATTTTGATACTTCAGTTGCAGAGTAAGACGGAGGACCTGGAACGCCTTTGGGGAAAAGTTGGTCAGGCCAAGTATGAGTGTAATGAGCTAAGGGCTCAGGTAGATGCCCAAGTTGCGGTCAAGAAGAATGCTTTGGCCAAGGCTTCTGCCCTCGAGGTGCAGCTCCGGAATGCTCGTGAAAACAGCTTGGTCCAGACAAGCAGGATTGCAAGGCTCGAGTATGACCTTTTGAAGATGAAGGTCGAGGTCGTGGATGCCCAGGCTGAAGCTGAAGAGATTCGGGCTAAGGCTGATAAGAAAGTGGTCGTCTATTTAAAAGATGTTGCCGACACTCGAGCTGAGTTGGGAGGAGCTTCCGATCGAGAGAGCAGATAAATATGCCCGATGCAGATCCCGGAGGGAAACCCTCGAGGAGATCCATGCTAGGGGCTTCAATCTCTTGGAAGAGATAGAGCAGGCCAAGGCAGATGAATACGACGCCAAGTTCCTCGTATCCAATGCCGAAGATAATGAGGAAAAGGCCGATGGGGCCATAGTCCCCGAGGAGAAAGTAGACTAGGCTTTCCCTTTCTGATTTTGTGTATAATGCTCTTAGAGAATCATTTGTAAATGAAGCCTTTCATGTATATATACATAAAGAAACCTTTCGATTTTCTCCTTTCATAAATTTCCATTTGCTTGTGTATGTCTTTCTTTAGTTGTGAATTTTGACTTTTATCAATGATTAGCCAGATGAATCGGGATTCGGGGTAAAACCCTTAGGTTTACAAATCAGCCCTGAGGCTTCTTAGGCTGGCACGTAGGCTCTTACGCATTTACCCATAGGCGTTTTTTAGTTAACCGTTTTGGGCTTAGTTTTCAGGTCGGGTTTCGACTCGAGCTCATCGACCCTTAAGTTTTTGAATTTTAAGCTGGATCTTAGGCTCTTACGCATTGGGTCGGTACAACCTCTAATATAGGTTGGCACTTAGGCTCTTACACAGTGTGTCAGTACGACCTCTAATATAGGCTTGCGCTTAGGCTCTTACGCGGTGGTTCGGTATGACCTCTAATATGGCTTTATTTTTCCCTCGTAAAAGATTTTTTTTAAATTTTTGTGTTTGTCTGAATCTTCGACGGTTTGATAAGAACCTCGATTGTGAGCCGTTATGTGACGATAAATAAGCACCTCGATAGGTTTTGCTCGATGGCTGAATTGTCTCCGAGCCTTTTTATTGTTTGGAGCTGATATGATCGAAGCTCTTTTGCTTATGCCGAGGGTAGCCTAATTAACCAGTTTTTTTCGAAGTATTTTTGAAGTAATTGAAAGCCTATGATTTTATGGCGACGGTGGGGCGTCCCCAAGTCACGTTAGTTTAGCTGGTACAGCCTTGAGTTAGTGTATTTGGCCGTAGCCTTTTAGCCCCCGAGTGAGGTAGCCTCGACGTCTATATCGAGAGTATGTCTTTTTAGGGGTCTTACAAGTTCGGATATATAGCCTTGACTTTTAAGATCGGGATTAAGCCTTTAATAAGGTCTTATAAATTTGAACATGCCTTACTTGAGGTCTTACAGATAGGTTACTTGGTATAAGTATAATTCATGCCTTGCTTGAGGTATTATAGATTTGGTATTGCCTCATGGAGGTCTTATGTTTCCTTAGTGTTGCCACATGGAGGGTTTTCAGGCTCGAGGTTACCCTCTTGAGGTTTTATGGCCTCGAGTTTTTGATAGCTCGATAGGGTGACAGTCGGCGACAGTCCCCGAGACATCGAAAGTTTTTGGCTTTGGAGCTGTTTTTTGATGTTGCCTCATTGAGGGCTTATGAGCTCAAAGTTTTCGGCCTGGAGGTCTTATGGCTTCGAGTTTTTGATGTCAGTTCCCGGGTGTTCAGGGAATTTCTGGCCCTAGAGCCGTTTCTTGTGAAAATAGCAAACTTCTTTGAAGTGCAAAGTGTTCTGATGGTAGAAATCAAAATATATTCATTGATTACTTGGCACAAGTATTACATAGTTTTCACCGTTGAGGGTTTGATTGGTCCGCATCGAACATGGTTCTTTCTACCGTTTTTGCCCAATACATCATTTTTCTATTGAGACCCTCTTTGGCTTGTCTTGATTTCTCCGGGGAGATGATCTCCCGGGGGGATGCCCCCAGTATTCGAGGTTGATTGAAGAGAAGCCTTGAATACTTGTTAAGTTCTTCTTAGGTAGCATATAGATGTTGCCTAGTTAAAACCCTTACCGGTAAAACCCTTCTTGGGATAAAATCCGATCGAAGGAAAAAAGTGCAGCGCTTGCTTTAAAACCTAAGGTCTTCAAGCTGGAGGGTACTTCAATTCTTCTAACCGGACTCCTGCACACCGGTTAGTGTAAGATGTAAATAAAAAGGGAGACGGTCATACCTTATTCATGATGGCGCTCGAGCCTCGATATGCTCCAACAGCTCGCTCCGGGGACGCGGTACAGTCCTTTGCTTATTTACTCAGATGCAGCCAAAAATGTAGATTGCAATTGCTACTTCGCTATTTGCTTATCCTTTGGCTCCTTCGATGTTGAAGGTGTCAATGCCGGTGCCACATCGTGCACCGCGAACATCTCTCTTGTTTCATGATGTTCCCCGTATACCATTTTTATCCCGTCCTTTGTTGGAAACTTCATCATTTGATGAAGGGTTGATGGTACTGCTCTCATGCAGTGTATCCATGGCCTTCCGAGCAAGGCATTGTATCCCATGTCTCCTTCGATGACATGAAACTTGACATTTTGGGTTGTGCCGACCACGTTGACCGGGAGGGTGATTTCCCTTTTTGTTGTCTCGCTCGCCATGTTGAATTTGTTGAGGACTCGAGAAGTGTGCACGATCTGGTTGAGCAGTCCGAGCTGCTCTACCACCCTCGACCTGATAATATTGGCCGAGCTACCTTGATCCACAAGTACACATTTAATTTGAAATGTATTCACAAGAAAATAAATTACCAATGCATCGTTATGAGGCTGAGACAGGGTCTCGATGTCCTCTTCGCTGAATGTGAGAGCGTCCTCGGGTACGTAACCTCAAGTTCGCTTTTCCCTGGTGATGGATATTTTTGTTCTTTTGATAATGGGTTCATGTGGGATGTCAATTCCTCCAACGATCATGTGGATGACATGTTGTGGCTTTATTATTTCATTTTTCCTGTTTGTCTCTCTTTCTTGAAATTGATTTTTGGCTCGGTCGCTGAGGAATTCTTGGAGGTGCCCTTTGTTAAGTAGTCGGGCTACTTCTTCTCGGAGCTGTCTACAATCTTCGGTCCTGTGACCGTGTGTGCCGTGAAATTTGCACATCAGGATAGGATTTCTTTGTGACGGGTCTGATAGTATAGGTTTTAGCCACCTAGTGTCTTTAATTTTACCTACAACTGATACGATGTCTGAAACATTGACATTTAAGTGGTACTCAAATAATCGGGGTGCCTCCGTCGGCCCTGTGTATCTGTCGAATTCGGCCCTGCTCACGAGTCCCTGAGGATTCTGACCTCGATCTACCCTTCGATCGTTTCGGGGTATGTTACGCCTTGGGGCGTTTCTTCGATCTTTAGTGTATAGTTGGTACCTTTCCTTGTTTGGCTTTGGCTCCTTTGACATGAGCCTTCTAGGATATACTGAGCCCGAGGGGGCTCCCAGTTAGTCGTCCTCGACCCTAATCTTTGATTGATATCGGTTGTGGACATCCACCCAAGTCATGGGGGGATATTCAACCAAGTTCTGCTTTAGCTACTTCGAAGCTACCGAGCTTTGTTCATTCAAACCTTGGGTGAAGACCTGCACCGCCTAGTCATTAGAGACTGGTGGTAACTTCATTCACTCCATTTGAAAGCGAGATACAAACTCCCGCAACATCTCGTTTTCTCTCTATTTGATTTTGAAGACGTCAGACTTCCTTGTAGTGACCTTGATGGCACTAACATGTGCCTTTATAAAAGAATCTGCCAGCATGGTGAATGAGTCTATCAAATTCGGGGATAGGTTGTGATACCACATCATGGCCCCTTTTGAAAGTGTTCCCCCGAATTTCTTCAACAGGACGGATTCAATTTCGTCGTCCTTCAGGTCATTTCCCTTTACAGCGCAAGTCTAAGCAGTGACGTACTTGTTGGGATCCAAGGTTCCATTGTACTTCGGGAGATCGAAAATTCTGAATTTCTTCGGAATAGGCTTTGGAGCCACACTTGATAGGAATGACTTTTGTACGAATTTCTTTGAATCAACACCCTTCAGTATCAGGGGTGCGCCTGGGATCTTATCGACCCTTGAATTGTAGGTCTCCACCTTCTTATCATTAGCTTCTATCTTCTTTTCGCCCGATTCAATCCTCTTTGTGAGGTCCTCGAGCATCTTCATAATACTGGGGTGGGCTGCTGACCCATTGTTGCTCGATCTTTCCAGTACCTGTTCGGCTCGATGAGCCATTTCTGGTGCTGCTGTGCTTGGAGTTTTTTGGTGGCTTTGTAGTTGAGCAATAGCCAGCTGTTGTGCCTACAACATCTCAAAAATGATGTGAATGCTAACCTCTTGTTCCTCCCGAGCTGGGGTTTTTTGAGCTTCTTATTGGTTTTCTTGGCGTACACTCCCGTTAGTGTGAGAGATTATATTAACATGTTGGGCATTGCGTGAGACCACATTCACGTGGATTGGCTCTGGTGCATCCTCAGGGTTTCGTAGTGGTACACCGACGCTTGGAACAACTACATCATTCTCTTCATGGTCCTCGGGACCGTTGTTTTCATGTGCATTTATTGAGTTAGACATTTTGACGTGAAATCAAAGATTCTTGGGCAAGAAAAAGTGTGAAGAATAACTTGTGTTTTCAATAAACCAACACGAAAACAATCACTATTATTTTTAGCCCCATGGTGGGCGCTAAACTGTTTACCTTGAAAATGGTAATTACAATTAGATTTGATTTTGTGGTTCTAAAATACGTGATTTATTTTTATGCTAGTTGTTAGGTAATAGATGCTAGGTGTGAGCTAGGAAAGTAAAGTAAGAGTAAAGGAAAGTATGATTATTCAAACCAGACGGCCGCGAATCGGGGCCTCGACCTGGCTTATTCTGGCCTCGAGGTCGAGCTAGAGTGGTTGACTGGGGCTGACCGAAGAAGGTCTAATAGTTTCAAGGGCCTCAATAATGGCTCTTTATGATCAATGATGAGTAATAAATGAAGAACAATCAATGAAACACAATAAATGTAAGCAATAAATCAAAGGAAAGACAATGGAGAGTGTTTAAGTTAGAGAGCCGAGAATGTTTTTGTTCTTGTATTGAATATCATGTATGCAAGAAATAACAAGGGTCCCCTTTATATAGGAGGGGAAATCCCAATATAGTACATATGCATGTATTACAAAGATTTGCAGCTGGTACAACCAATTAACATCACGGTACGGACTTGTACTATCCTTGTAGACCTGGTCAATCACAATCACGTGCCTTGGGGAATTTTTTGCTTATCCATAATAGCCGCCGATCTGCACTGGCCTGAGGTCGAGCATAGGGAACTCTCGGGGTCGAACCTCGAGCTATGCCCCGGGCCTTATGAAGACGGGCTATGAAATGTTATAACGATTGTAAAATCGGACTCTCCGATTTTAGCCGCATACAGATGGTATTTAGTGGGTTCTAGAACTCTTTCTAATCACAGGAGAAGGATGAGTTTGAGGTTCTGACTCATGTATTTGGAAGGTTGGCTGAACAGGATCAGGTGGTGCAGAATAATCAGGAACATGTGAATCAGTTGGAATAGTGGTATTTGGAGAAGAAGATCCAAATGGACTTGAACTAGACAAATAAGAATGTGCATCAAAGGAGGACATGGGAAAAGAAGAAGTTGGAGTAGAAGAAGAAGGAGTAGAGTGCACCAATTGATAGGGGAACACATATTCATGAAAAATGACATTTCTGGAGTGCAAACTGACTTAGTATTTAAGTTGAAGAGTTTGTAACCCTTTTTAGCATAGGAGTAGCCAATGGAAACACAAGGGGAAGCTTGGTTGAAACTTGTCCCTATGACATTTAGGCACGGTTGCATAACATAGATAGCCAAAAGGTTTTTGGGTGAGAGTATGAAGGTGGACTGCTATAAAAAAGTTCAAATGGTGTCTTATTGTGCAAAACTGAAGAGGGATACAACATGGGTCTGTCTCTCATATTGTACCAAATTAATGGATGGCGAGAACAAGTGTCTGTTATATGGATATATTTATCAATTAACATGGCTAATGACATACATTTTTATTTTAATTTTTACCTATTAAAGTTAAATTGTTTGGCTTAAAGTAAGTGTTTGACTCGAAAGATATCGAAACCTTTTTGAACAAATCAATCGAAATTGAAGAGGTAAATCTTAGCTAAGTATAATAATCTCTAGATTGGAAGAGAGATACGGGGAAGATGGGTAATCAGATTTCTTTATCGATCTGAATCAGTAAAATCCTTTCAAGAACACTTCTCATTCATAAGTAGAATTATAGCCGATATTCTCAAAAAATCCCCCCTTTACAGAGTTATGATTCGCTATATATATAGGGAGTGAGTCCCCTCTAAGCTGTAAAAGACAGATTATAAAGAATATTCGAAGGAATATTCTTAGTATTCCCTAACGGGCCTATATTATTACAAGGATCGTACAATCTCTTGTTTATCTCAAGGCCGTCCTCTGTAAGGCGTCAGGTTATGGGGAACTCGCCGTTTCATCGTACTCGTCGATGGTCGTGGTTGTTCAAATTTGGACCCATACAGTACGTTTTTAAAATTTTCCTGTGCCATGTAATATAGCTTTGGAAAAATAATATTGTATTGTCGCTCTCAAATAATAGCCGAAAAAATATATTTTTTTCCGTATGTATATATATTATATATGTTATATACAAAAATTATACAAATTTTATATATTCTTTTAACTATCAAAAATAAATAATTTCTGGCGCGAATTGAAAACAATAATACCACCGTAGCTTTTGCACAACAGTGAGGATCACTTAAATACTATTGACAGATACACGACGAGGAAAAGGTTGAGGACCCACTCTAAAGATATTGCGTTGCGTGATTTCATCTTAATTTACATGTAGGGGTGGCACAGATAATAAATACTAACTGGTACTGTAATTTTTATCCCTACTGATACTGTAATTCGATGGCAAAAGTTTACACTCAGGACCCGTTTGACCATATGCTCCCGTTTGGTCATACATTTTGATAACTTTTTTTCAAATCTTTTTTGAAAACATTGTTTGTTCATAGTTTAGTGATCTATTTTTGAAAATTTTCTGAAATTATTTTTCAAGTTCCCAAAATCTAGTTTAGGGTAGTTTTTGGGTGAAACTTTTTCTCCCACTCATAAAACTTCAAATTTTTTTCAAATAAAATGCATGTCCAAACATAATTTCAACTTCCAAAAATTATTTTTCAAAACTACTTCAAAAATTATTTTTTCAAGTTTTAACCAAATCTATGTCCAAATGCTAGCATAGATTTTGCCAAAATAAACTTGGATTTTATTTGGCAAACACATGTTTGGCCATAGATTTTGCCTATATTTTGGCAAAAAAATCTCAAATCCCAAAATCAGCTCAATAGCGTTTTGGGCCAAATCTCTAATAATACACATGTTTTTCCAAAAATTTTAGATTTGAAAAGGTATGTCCAAACACATTTTTATCTTCAAACCAAACTTCACCCAAATCAGATTTTTTCAAAACAAATTTGGGAATCTATGACCAAACGCTAACTTAAATTGACTCTTTGGTATAAATGGGTAAAAAGAGGAAGATATACTGATACTAATATTCTAAATCTAATTAAAATATGTATATTGCACAAGAAACCTAAGTATAATCCCTTTCTGCAGGCATGATGGTAGGACATTATTTTCAAGAGTTAAGTTATATACATTGTACAATAAACTTAAATATAATCCCTTTATGTGTAACTCATCTTTTTTCAGAATTATAAATCCCACATTTTAAAAAAACTTACCTATAAATTTTTGAATGGGAGCGGATAATGTAAAAGTTCCTTATTTGGATGATCGTCCCTCTTTCTTTTTCTTTCTCTAAATTAGAAAGAGTGAGATTTTACCTATTACGGGATGAAAGATAAATAAAGGGATTAAGAGGGCTTTAGGATCAGAGGAGAAGCGATTAGTTGGTGCACTAAATTGATGAAAGAATCAATAGGAAGAAAAACGACTTACTGAATTCAGATCAGACATCACTAATATGAACAAAAAAAGAAAATCTTAAATTGCATTTGAAATCACTTATATTCTCAGTATTTAAACAGACATTAATCTAATATTTAGGGCTTTGACAAAAAGAAAAGTATAATTGGGAGGTGCAATTCTGATGTCATATAATAATATTCTACGAGAAAAACTAATTCATCCATTTTAATTTTATGTGGCATAGTTAGATGGGTACGGAGCTAGGAAGGGAAGAAATACTTTTAAAACTTGTGATTTAGATAAGTTATGTGATTTTTGTCGGTATAAAAACATGTTGTGAATGATACAATAAAAAATTTGAAGTTTAACTATTTAAAATACAAAAAAAAAAAGCACTTCTCTTTTAAACGAACTAATAAAAAAGTAATTATATTAGATAGAGATTTGAACATTAGTTGTTGGGGCCAAGTGAAGGCAGCAAGAACAACTAGTGCTTTATGCTATACATTGGTGAGACTTCATTGAAGTAGAGTTTGGCCCCATTTTGGATGTACTTTGAGTTAAAAGAGAAAAGAATCAAATGAGTGCCAAAAATAGGATGACGGCTATGCACGGATTAGATCGGATTTAGCACATTTCGGATTCGAATTTCGGATTCTAGAAAATGCAATCTAAATCCGATCCGAATTATATCGGATCAGATTTTAAAGTTTGGATCGGATCGAATTTAGGATCGTATTATTATGCCTCAAAGTTGCAAACTAATATGTATATTTTCTTTGTAAAAGAGGCAATACATTAAGAAAAATTCACATTTATGCATTATGAGAATACTATGGTGCCAATATAGCTAAATCCAACAATTGTAAAGGTAATAGCTCGGAGGAAGATGTAAAGGAAGTATTGACTATCTGAAATTAAAGTGCAGTATTTATACATACCATAATAATTTGGGATTTCAGATTGGATTAAAATATACCAATCCGAATCCAATCCGAAATCCGAAATTTTAATAAACACAATCCGAAATCCGATCCAATCCGAAATCCGAAATTGAATGGATCGGTTCGGATTTCGGATATCCGATCCGAATGAACAGCCCTAGGTGACAGTGAGAAATGCTTTCTCATTTAGCATCCAGCTTCCACAAATATGGAAAAGCAACTCTTTGCTGTGCCTTTTAATACTATCCACAAAATACATCCTAGTTGCAAATTCAAATCTTTTTCACAGCACTACTATATTATTTGGTGTTAATTTTGAAAATAGTTACCTCCACTCAATGTTTGCACTAATTCATAATGTACTTAACTATTGGTAACTTATGTCTGATCTAACTTAAATTTGTGACTTCTTAGTTCAAATAGTATTAAATTTGGTGCATAACCTAATAGTGCTACATTTTTCATACCTTTGAGCCTTCACTCAAAAATCTTAGCAGATTGGACAAGTAAAAGAAACCTTTTATATGTCACTCATGTAAAAGAATGAGGATAGATTTGGGCATGTTAAAATCAAGATAGGATCTCACTAGCTCAGCTCCACAATCATTCATTTTATAACCAAAAATGCTATACATACAACTCATGACCAAAAACTACGCCTCAACCACAACAAGTTGAAATCGACTATATGAATTCTCAATAACCATATACTCCATTTAAACTCCTCATGACCAACATTTGACTAATGCATGGGTTGGTGCGTGTGAGAATGAAAATATACAAAATGCAGTGATGATCGATTGTGAATTGAACAAACAGTAAGAAAAAAGAGAAAGGAAGGCAAAAACAAGCTATCATAGCACAGGAAAAAATGTGTGGGAGCTATAAGTGCCTCACATTGTTAGGCATGTTAAACTGCTAATTATGTTCATAAATATTCGCATACAATACTCTCTAGACTAGAGAGAGAAGCAGTTCATTTTAACCTTGTATCTGCCAAAAGAGATAATCCACAAGTGAATACCATGAAATCTGAGTTCACTTCCAAGGATATCAGAAAATTTCATTTAGGCAGACAAGTACTTCTGTTTCTTTCTAATGTTATCTTCAGAATTTTCATCAGTGACGACTACATATAATGAATTATGCCCTCTCAGATAAACCAAATTTAAGATCAAGAACAGACTCACACTAAGTTGCGTGCTTGTAATGCCTCCTGCAGGCAATTCACTGCACCAGTGTAATTTAGAAATCCCATAAACCAAAATTCATGGTTATCGACAGATATAGTCTGGACATATCTTTCGGATGGATTGGTCCTGCTTGATGAAGGATTAATTGCCTTAAGCTGATGCAATGGGATAACTACCTGCAGATTTCATGGTAAAAAGTGAGAAATGTGAGTATAAATAATGATTCGTCAAATGGAAAAAAATTAAGTACAAGAATAATGACAAATGAAACCATACAGACCTATTTACCACATAAACATATACACATACACACACACATATATATACATATATATATATATATATATATGCTCATTATCTAAATGAACTAACAGTTAATGAATAAGACATGAATACTCAAAAGTAACGAGCTTAGATTTCCCAGCAAGTAACATTAAATTGGCAGGTATTGACAAATATCTAAACTAGTGTCGCAAGGAAACATCCAAGGTTCTAAATGATGGTAATACCTGTTGATATCGAACGAGATACAAATGACACTCATGCAAACGAGAAAACGGCCATCGAACATTAAAGGAAACAAGCAGTGAGATAACAGATGTGTTACACTTTGAATGGACTCTGTGATACACAAGTAGAGCTAAAACATTGTTTTCCAGTATAGAAACAGCTTTTGCAAGAGCTAATTATCCCAAATTTTCCACATCTCAACCACTGTAATTGTAGTTTCTCAACCAAAGTTTCTGTCTGCAAGCTGTCTATGGCTATACCTTCACCCCGATCCTTATGATCTAACACTATGTAATGCAATACCTGGGCACTCTCAGGACTATCTAGATACCCTGAAGTGTTTTAAGGAAGTACTATCTTCAGAAAAAACTGCAGTGAAGCAGAAGAAAGTGAATATTTGCTGTGCAAGCATTTCTCCGCTTTAATAGTACGCCTTTGAGGACATTTTCAGTTTTCACTGAACTCAGGGAAAAAGAGGCTACCATGAGGTAGCTCACATTAAAATAACGCGACTAGGTAGCATGTAGATGCAACTATCACAACCACTCGTTCCTACAGTCTATTAATGGATAGCAAGACAGATCCTCCAATCATACATAGACAATCATTTGAGCTTGAAGAGATTTCTTATAAGCAATCAATGAAATATATTTAAGACTTAAGATGGAGAATGCTACATTGTCAAATATAGAATAATGTCTGCTCACTGCATACAAAGTAAAAACTTCGCCAATATCAAAATTTGTTTCAAATTGACATGAGTTGAATTGCTTTGCAAGGTTGGAAGACTTAAAGAATGTGAATTACTAAAAAGTTTATTGATGGAACATGTTGAACTTGTGACTTCAACATACTATTGGGATTACCCAGGGAAAATTCACTTGAGAAATGACAAGTATAAATTTTCATATTATATTATTATTATATATATTTCTTTGTAAGAAAAGAAACAATAGATTGGCACAGTCAATGGAGATGTGCAAATTCACTTTAATATACATGAGTTTTTCTAATAAATCACAGTTCAAAACTGGGTGGATAACGCATCCTCTCCTCCCTCTCCTCTATCCTTTCTTCACTTAAATACTAGGCTTGTCTGTGTCAAGGTTCAAACTCATGACGTGTGCCTAATCCACACATCACTGGTTGCACTTTACCACAGGACCAAAATACCTGGGGGCAAAACAACTGGCTTGACAGAAAAAAAGGATACATATGATAGCAACTGGCACCAAATGCTCTTGAACAATTTTGTGAAGTGTAATATTATTCCTATCTGTTGATTGTTAACCTCAAAGTTTCAATTATCCCCAGTTGCCAGTTCTATTGCCTCTTCGTAAACTTGGCCATGGGAAGAGCATGTGTTATTCACATGATAGAATAAAGGGTGTTTTGATGATTTCCCGTACAAATTAACTATAGAAAAACAGCGTGTAACCCCTTCATGCTGCCACCATCTCATCAATACTGCATCCTCTCCCATTTCTAGCCAAACCTCCTTCCTTCCTCCCTGGCCCCCTCTTCCAAACGCCGTTCCACCTTCTACAAAACCCCTATTGCACCCGCTTTCATCCTCCCAAACTCTCTTTCCCTTTCCAAAACCTAGTGTAGACACAACACACACACGCAAATATGGATATGAAGGTAATATAAGAATCACTAACAATTATTTCCCCTTTTCAACTAGATGACACTAGATTCATTAAAATGAGTAGAATGAACCCTCTAACCCTGTCTGATGGTTCCTGTGGCTTCTGATTTGCATGAAATTATTATTTCCAAGTAAACCTCTCATTCTCAAATCATTTTCACCTAATTAGTTGGACGGAGTGGATGATAATGATTGCGGTGCGGAATAGGAAAAAAGACACACTCTTGAAAATTTGGACCAGAGATGAAGATGATTCATGAACATGTGACACAATATATTTCGAGACCGAAGTGCTGCAGCACAAATGATTGGGAAGTGAAGCTGGGATGTTAAAGTGGATTATAGGGGATCGCTACGCAGGAAAAGCATAGTAACTCTTTTCTGATCCAAAGCTGCAGAAGATAATATTTATGTCAATGCTTGAATCTCGTTTTACCAATCGATAATTGTTACGCACAAAGGCATCCTTCAACTATCTTAAGAATTACTTGAAAATCCATATGACAGGAAAACTTTTAAGGCAGTTACATAAACTGAACATAAACAGCACGTATTTTAGTGTGACACAAACTACAACAAGATGAGATAGGTTAGTTAAATAAATCATGCTTGCTCATCCTGTCATCTAGGAATGGATGACCAGTAATATTAGCATCCACATTTTCCCATAGTTATAGAAAACCTACACCAAGCTGGCATTAAGTGGAGATGTTCTCCAATCTAACAATCACCTATCAAGTTCAGCAGTAATTACAGAAAAGGCAGTATATGTGATAGTCACTAGTGCAGCTCTAGACTGACAAATAATTAATTGAATACATGTATGGGCTTCCAGTACTGAAGGACAAAGTCTAACATACCTTGTAATAGCTCCATTCAGTCTTGTCTTCTGCTTTATAGGAGAGAGGGTTATCACTACAAAATGCAAGCTTAGCTGTGGAGACATATAATACTCCCATAACCGGACCAGCTGATGTGGATAAGTAACATGCAAATGAATTCTGAAGTTGCTCCTCAGGAACAGTCTCAAATGTTTGGCGAAATATCTTGTCATAGCCACCTTCTGCTAGAACCTTTGTTCCCTGAGCAATTCTTCCCAAGGCAGCATCAGCAAGACTAGGGCCTGTTTTCACTATATCAGCCAATAAAAGAAACAAAGTTATTGCATGTGAGCGGGTGGAACAGGAGCTCTTCATCTAATTGTATATGACCTAACGTATTAACAATAAACAAAGCTTGCAAGACAGGAAAGCATTAGAATCTTCAACAGATATAAGCCCCCCCCCCCCCGGGGCCTCTTTCCTCCACCCCTACCCCCAAGAAGAAAAAGTTAAGCTTTACATGCGTATTAAGGAAGTTGTCCCAAGAAAGAAAAACAAGTTGACAGATGCAGCACACAAGGGGAGGATTCCGCACTTCTCAAGCTCACATCATATACATACACAAACTCACAGCAAGAAGGTATTTACAGGATCATATCCTCAACATAAGCTCATAGCAAAGTTGGTGGCAACTCTAGAGAAGTGCCATAAGTTGAGGTATGGCTCTTAGTCGCAAATGACTTATAAAGACATCCACATTGCAAATGTGCTTATTATTACAGACGTCCTAAATATCAATTTAAGCAAAGTGAAATACATTGTTATTATTTTATCTTTTTATAAATTACCTATGAATTCACAGAAACACCATCTCCAGGATGTGAAAAAACTCTGCCTGCATTGTGAGACTGGAGTATTTTTAAGCTTCACATCATGGATACAAATAAGAGAGTTTTGTTAGGTAAAATTTCATTTATGCACGTAATAACCTAACTTTAAATTTAGATGCAAAAATAAGATCTCATCCTAATAGTGTTAACTATTGGAGGGAAAGAGACACGTGCCTTACACATGACCCATTTATTAGTCTATTTAATGGCTCAAAACTCGGTTTTACTTTTTTGAAAAAACACTCATCTTTGACAGCGCCGAAGGGTACAGCCTAGTGGTCAATGAAGTGGGTAGAGAACCATGAGATCTCAAGTTCAAGTCCCGGTGAAGACAAAATAGAGTTACTCAGCGGTACTTGTACGGGTGGGAGATAACAGGTATCCGATGGAATTAATCGAGGTGTGCGCAACTTGGTCCAGACACCACCCTTATTAAAACAAAAAAAAACATAAATTGACATCAAACGTTCAATATGCATACAAATCCTCTAAATATAGTGAGTAGATTTTTATAATATTTATCATAAAGGTCGTTTCTTTTTTCCTTGTGCTTTTTTTGGTAAATAAAGATTTTTTACCAAGTAGAATATGTACAACAAAACAAAATAAAAGGACTACAAAGAAAGGAAACTGAACAACAGTTCCAGTACATCAACTACTCATCCCCTAAGATTAACAACTGGCTACTCAAGGATAGAAATTGTAGTGCTGCAGCTTCCCAGCAACAGTTTCCAGTTTCCTTTTGCTTCTTAAAGCAGGATAAAATTGAAAAAGCCTTTGATTTGAATACTAAAAACTCAAGAAACAGAAAAGGAATCTCATTATTGTAAAATTTTACCATGCTATTTAACGGGTGGATTTCATTGTTTTTCTACTGAATATGATAGCTTTTTGTTTAAGTAGCAAAGAAAAGTTGTACAAAAAAAAAAAGAGATACTTTTTGGTTTTGAATATTTAGTAAGTAAAATTAAAGAACTTTTCATCTAATTGAGATAAAACAACAAATACTTATCGTATATATTTTGTTAAAAATAAAAAATAGTATTTACTATATGAAAAGGATTCGTATGCAAAAACACACCAATGACAAGTTTTATTTACACAAACTACTGATTAATTAGTAAAACCAAGTTTTGAGCCCTTAGAAGGACTAATAAACCCGACATATGCGAGGTAGACAGATTCTTTCCCATTCAAAAGTTAACACCATCAAGATGAAGTCCCACTATTTGCACAAATGTTAAAGTTACATTATTACGTGTACAACTTAAGAAAATAGGACAATAAAAGCACAAACTCTCGAATCTAGGGATCAAAAAAGTATCTTTTCCTAATATTTATCCTTACTTTTATCTTTGTCTCCAACTAAAAGATAAAGTTTCATGAGTCTGTCTGTTCAGCATCTGCTGCTCTATAAATATGGACTTATTTTTTACACACTTGAGTTAGTGAATAACACTTCATGAATTAGTTCTTCTCTATTTCTCCCTATTCTTATCCCTTTCCTCCTTTCTCCCTGGTGCTAGATTGCCAAATTAAAACTTGAACTTTGATGGGTTCCTCAAACTAGTCTTGAACCTTTGACCTAATGGAAGACTTTGAAGCCAATAAGCACCTATTCAACCACCACACCCAAGGAAGACTGGTACCAAATCTAAACTTGAACTTAACATTTAAAGAAGTCATAGCATGACTCTTTTTATCCTTTATTTATAAGATAACCCAAAACATCCTATCCAACAGTCCAACAGTTGCCCGATCCGACTTTTGCTCCCTCATTGACTTGAACCCCCAACTTCACCACACATTCGTAAATCCTTTCCTTTTTTTATTTGTCTATTATTACCTTTAAAAAGTTCACTTACACATGAACATCGGTGCTTAATCATACTTAAATCTTAATTAATGTTACTTTTACCGCGCTGCACTCATGGTCGTCTGCATTTTTCAGAGACAAACTTTCTTATAAAAATCATTAGAGAACCACTGATATTAACTGATTTCTACCTTGGATTCCGAGAAGTACAGATAATATCCAAGTGAGAGTACTAGAAAAGTAGAAATCCATTGTAAGTGAACTCTGGAATCATCAAGTATTAGGAGGATATATGTTAATCAAGTAAAATATACTTGCACTAATAGAAAAGTTCTGCCCCTCTACGACTGCGAAGGTCCCTTTTCATAGGGAAAACCTCCATGACACTGCTTAAAATTTATTAGACTGACACTTTATGTATTTAAAACGTGAGTAAAAGAAGCTCATCTGAAATAAGGCACTAAAAGTCAAAGGACACCACCAAGTCACTAAGACCACTTTCGTTGATCTAGTGACCACTAAGAACTATTAAGAAGTGGGAGGCAAAACTCTCCTATCCCAATAAAATGTTGTATGCTGAAATAAAAAATTCTCTTTCTAAATTCTCTCTCTTGTTTCTTACTTCAATTATGAGAGGTTGATCCTTAATTAAGTGTAAAATATTAAAAATCATAGTAGGCATGAGTACCATGGTTTAAAGATTTTTATTTGGATAAAGGCCAGGCCAAGCTACGCAAATTGTTGGCAAGATGTATCGTGTTAATGCTAGGCCAGGCAAACCTTCTAAGGAAAAATCTTTAGCAATCGGTTCAATCATAATTCGCCTACTTAGTGTCACCACAGTACTACACTCATCTCTGAGTTTATGGAATTAAAGCCATAAATTTCTGAGGGCCAAGATTCTACCCGTAACTTCCAACCGTAGATCCACCCTATGAGCAAGGAGAACCAAATACATCATTGCCGACACCTTTTCTCAAACTAAAACATACAACTCAGAGATGTAACCAGAACATACACACAACTCAAAGATGCCCAAAAAATGGAAGAGGAAAGACTTACAATGTTGCCATGTGTTGCCAGCAAGATCCTCAGCTTTCTTAGTTGCTTCACCAACCTTCTTCCCCCATCTACCAAGCACACCTTTGACACTCTCCATTGTATCTGTTAAGCAAGATGGAGACGTTGCATTATTCTTCTTCTCAACTTGTTTCTTTTTTGAAAAAAATAAATTATTCTGTTCTTTTGTGGGACATTCTATCTTTCAAAAGCTCTCACATCAAACTTTTCCATCCAAATGAACATAATGCAGTTCACGTCAACTTACTTGGTAATTATAGTTAAATTTCTTGATAAACATTAATTGATAATCTGGTAAAAATGCTAACGAACCTGCTGGTAAAAAATCTTTTGTCTCTGTATATAAATTAAATCCTTTCCATCAACATTTCAAAGCGATAGGAATTACAATAACATACCCAGTACACTATGAGCTCTGGGGAGTATAGTGTGTACGCAGACCTTACCCTACCTTGTGAGGATAGAGAGGTTGTTTCCAATAGACCCTCGGCTCAGGACAAAGCGATAGGAATTGAGACTAAAAATTGCTAAAATATATCGCAATTTCAGAAATTGTCAAGTTCACGAATTCTTAATGCATATGCTTTAAAAATGGTAACTTAGTTGCTATCACAACTAAAAATTCATTGATAGAGTAAAAAATCTGACACTATCAGTGTAAGTAACTTAGAACATTTCTATTAGCGGCGGGAATCGAGAGCTAAAAAATTGCCAAAACTGTATCGCAATTTAACAATTGTCAAGTATACGAATTCGTATTGCATATGTTAAACAACAATTCGAGAACTTGGACCGATTCAAAAATTAGATCTCAAGTATACGTATATTCACACGAATAAAGAAAAATACTGACTTTTTATGTTGAAGGAAGATGAATTGTCGGACGGAGCAGGAGAATAAGCCACATAAGGATTCGATCCACGGTCATCGGAAGGCATAGATCTCGGCGCCGGAGATTCCATCACCAATTCCTCGCTCCAGCTCACCGATTTCTTCGACTTATTCAAACCGTTCGCCGATTCGCCATTTTGTTTCTCATCGATAGCGGCAATATTGTCCTGTAGTTGAATTTGCTCTAAATCGGGTCGCGGATCCGGTTTCGGAATTCGATCCGAATCCTGACCCGAGATATTTTTCTGATCCGTCTCTGTCGCTACTCCGTTTGGCTGCTCCATTTAAAAAAGAAGCGGGTCCGTGATGGTGGTGGCGCGTGAAGAGGCGAATGTAGACCTGGGAAATAACGACTTTTGATGTTGAAATGTGTGATCTGAAGAAAATGATTGGAGGTTTTATTAGATCGACGGTATTACCGGTTATAACGGTAACGACCGTACGATGGAGGAGTTAGAGGGTGACCGGCTTTTTGAACGCGGGAAGACGCAATATGGACGGATTTCGTGTTCGCACCTTGAAATTCGCATGCAAAAAAAGAAAAGCTGGGCCACATTAACTTTTGTCCCAGGAATTCTTTTTCTTTTTCTCCTTTTCCTTTGTTTTTAATTTATATATATATATATATATATATATACTTCTTTGCTAAATACATATATTATGGATTTATACGTACAACCCTCTCAGCTTACATAGATTTCCCTTTTATTCATCTTATATACTCCCTCCGTTTCAATTTATGTGGACCTATTTTCTTTTTAGTGCGTGTCAAAAAGAATGATCACTTTCCTTATTTGGAAATAATTTACCTTTACACAAAGATTTATAGCCACACATAATATATGTGCCTCATTTTAAACCACAAGATCAAAAGTCTTCTCTCTTTTCTTAAACTCCGTGCCCAATCAAATGAGTTCACATAAATTGAAACGGAGGGAGTATGTGATAGTAAAAGAACGGGGAGGGGGATCACATAAACCATTCTACTCTTCTTAAACCATGTATAATAATATTATATTTCTTTAAAAAATCACTTAAATATATGTGCATGCACACAAGCTCAAAGACTCTTATGGTACAATGATTAGGTGAACCTTCACAAGTAAAATTAGCAACTCAAATGTCACTCCGATCTTTTTAACACTCAAATGTGAACCTTCAAAGACTTTTCTAACACGATCTTTTTTAGAAAAGTGTTATGGATTTGCGGTAAGAGCCTAAAGTTAAACCCTTTGAATAAATTCTAAATTCACTTTTTTACAGTGGTATCCCACCTTTTGAAATTCTAGATCTACCTCTAAATATAGTGGCCGAGAGGAAGAGAGTGATTTGGAAACAATAAGCTAAGTTGGGCATTTGTTTCGATTGGGAGTTGGGAATATAAACTCGTCCTTGTGAATTTATTTTAGATATAACTTTTCGAAATTTGTTTGTTTTATAGAGTATTTCTTATGAGTAACTTAGTCTCTTTTATCTCTCAAAATCAACCTGTTAGTTTTCATTTCATCTTGTTTCAAAACTCAATTTATAACTAATGATCAATATCTTTCGTTTCCTCCTTATGTTGCGATTTTTTTAAAAAGTAATATTCAGACTCTAAACTAAGGAAAAGTAAGGAAGAATCAGCATTAACTTGTTGGTTAAGCATACCAAATTTGTCAATGGCTCTTTCTTAAGATCAAAATGTGCCTATTAAAAAATACTATATAACATATGGTCAAATACTGGTTCCTACAATTATACTCGGTGAATACTTAGAGGTGCAAGCTATGCTTTTTTCTTCTTTTATTTTCTATATTTAAACAGCAGAGATTATTGAAAATGACATTGTTTTGCGAAATATAAACAATGTTTGGATGAAAATTACTGGCCGTATTAGTTTGACAAGCTAAGTAAAAGCATAAGCTGTCAAACACAGCAAGAAGTCTTTGGTTTAGCATAAAAATCATTGTTTATATATGTGAGAATATTTTAGGAAAATTGATATGTTCATACCACTTTTAACAACTATTGGTAAACTTTTAGTTAATGATTGTCAATGGATAGCCAAATCCTACTTAAAAATAGGATAATTTGAATATCTAAATCCTAATTGCATAGTTGTTCCCTTCCAAAATTCAAAAATATCCTAAAATTTACAAATATTCACCAAATATTTAACTCTATGAGTTCACATAATCTCATGGCAACAAAGGTGGACCCAAGATTTTAACATGATGGGGGCACCGCTGTTTTTCTCAATCAGTGCCCCCTAAGAGTTTTAATGCTCAGCGTGCCAAGTTATTTATATAATCATTTTCAAGGTACACACATATATTAGATTTCTGCCTAAATTTACGGAGTCCGGTGACCCCTTAACACTACACATAGGTCCGTCTATGCATGGCAGTAACATGTATATCCTTGCGCATATCAGTAAATAGTCATGTATATCACTATGTAAAGATAATGCCTACGATATGTGTATATCACGTTGTATATATGATATACTAGTATATATCGTATGCACATTTTCATATCATGAGATACATGGATTTACAATAGGATATACGCTTATATACATGTGAATATATACGAATATCATAGAAATATACACATATATAAAACCTCCATACCCACCGAAATCTGATCAAAACCACACCAAATTTTCTTTAAGTGAGCTCAAATTTTATATTTAGCTTCCCAAAAATATTTTCAAGCTATTGCAACGACACCCATTCGATTTAACATCACATTTGGATTCCAATTTTCAAACCTTCACACTTCAATAGTGGAGTTTTTAAACGTTTCTACCCATTGTGAGCAGTGTTTTTCAAAACAAAATGGATACACTCAACTATGTTACTGTTGGATCAGTCGGCAGTCTGGAACCGGTGGCAGAGCAAAGTAGCATGAAGAGGCAGTTTAACCGAACCCCTTCGTTGAAAAATTACAATGTACAAATAGGATAGAAACAATATTTGTTTGGTTATATATGAGTTATTAAATTCTCTTGACATGAAGAGAAGTTAAAGTATTATAGTGAAGGGATTTCAAAAGTTGCTTTAGGTCATCAGTTTAAATACATCCTAAATTTTTTTTGAATCATGTTATATAATTTTTTGTTTCGCCACTGCTTTAAATGATATAATTGTCTTGTTTAAGTCATGAAACACCATACGATGGAGCAAAAGCAAAGGACATAAAGCTTAATTTCACTAGTTTAGCAAATGTATTTACTACACTCAATTCCATATCATATGGCACCCTTGAAATGCATAGTAATGATTTGAAAATCTTCTTGTGACAAAGGTTTGGAGCACAACTGCACAAACTCAGTGCATCTGCTGATAAGTATTGTGAGAACTGTTTGCAACTAATTTTCAAACATATGAAAAATAAATTACAATCACAAAATAAGAGAAAAATATTTGTACCAGTCAATGGTGGGTACAATTTTATTTCTCACTTGATTCTTCTCTCCTGATTATCTCTGTGATTCGAGGGCTGAAGCAGCATATTTCTCGAATGTAGAATGTGCAAACCTCCTGAGGATATATTTGATCTCCAGTTTCTTGAACTATTTGATTATCAAGAAGTATCCGGTCATATTTTGATCTTTTTGCGGATATCCCAAGAGTTTATGGGATTTTGCTGAGATACCTCTTCAAGGGAATATATATCCCTTTATATATGTGTGAGTTAGGGTTTAGGGTAGAGTAACCTCTAAGAAACCCTAATAGACTCCTAGGATTTTAAGAGTCCTGTAGTATCTTTAATTTACGATTTGGCTTGATCCCTTAAAATTTCAATGTCTACAAATGCTCCCTACTTCAAGGTCTGTCAGGGTGTAGGCTGACCGAAACTTAAAGACGAGACTTGAAGTACTCGACCATCGCAACAAATAGTTTTGAAACTTGGAGTTTTCGATTTACAGGAGGAAGAGATGAAGGGCAGAACTATCCCACTGGGCGTGCCAGAATTTGTAGACAATAAATTGCGTCAAGAAAATAAAATCAAGACGGAAAAATATCGCAACAATCGTAGTATTTTATTTCGAATATTTGAGTGTTACAATCTCTATGGATCCTCGGATTCTACTTTTCAATAGCAAATAAATTCAGCCTTTGATCTTGATCTTGAATCTATATTTGTTTCCACGAACGATGATCTTGTTCTTGAGCTTGAGCTTGAGCTTGATTGCTTGAACTTGACCTTGATTCGTTCTTCGTTCTTGAGCTTGAACTTGATTTCTTGAACTTGAACTTGATTGCTTGAAGCTTGAAACTTGTAGAGAAATTTGCGGCGTTTGATCCACGAGTTCTCTCTTGCTTCTTGTTATAACTTCTGGTGTCTTTTCTGTGTTATGAAAACCCCTATTTATAGTTGTGGGAGGGAAGAGTTGTGATGAGAACAAACTCTTTCCGATCAATCAGATTGAAGTGTGACATGGCCGCATTTGATTGGCCAGAACATGTCACTTGCACACGTGGCGCGATTTCATTGGCCTTTTACTGTGACTTGGCATGCCTTGTCATTTTGACACGTGGCACAATCCTATTGGCTCTTCCATTTGACTTGGTGCGCCACGTCATTTGACACGTGGCAATGGGCCTCTAGGAAGATGCCATCTTGGGCCTAATGAAGTGGGCTCATCACTTTAGTCCAATTAAATGGGCTAGCCCAATGGATTAAGACTTATTTATTTAATCCATATATATTGAATTTATATAATTAATCTAATTATATTAGCCCATAATATTTATTTGGACCAATATATCTTAAATTTAAAATATAGTCAAAATTAATTTATGAATTTAATTTCATAAATTTTATACGCCTACACCTTGTTCTTAGGCTATCAAGATGATGTCCATATAAATTTAATATTGATCCACGTGAAAGAAGCATTTTACTTTATTGACAACTAAAGCATTAATTGTTTTATTAGTGCATCTGAATGGAAAAGTGAATCCCCCCCCCTAGAAATTGCAAATGCAAGAAAAGAAAGTCACTTGCAAATTTTTGAAATCAATAAGTCGTCATTTCATTTAAAATGAAATTTGACATACTACTTCCTCCTGTTATGAATAGTTTGTACATTGGATGCTACTTTGGATACTACATTGGATGCTACATTGGATGCTTATGTTGTGAATAACTTAAAGATTAAATTTCTTATTTTATGTCCATCATCTTTACTTTTTATACCTATAAAAGGTCATGTAATTGCAATGAAAAATTACACCAAAGTGAAAGAAGAAAACACTTCTCCATTCTCTCTATCTCTTCTTGTTTACATTTTACTGCATTGTTTTTATTTTATAACACGTTATCAGCCCGAAGCTCTAATTTTATTCTTAACTCCCGCTAAGATGAGCCATATTTTATTAAGGTATGTATCATTATAATCATTTTATTTATGGCAGTACATATCATATGCTCATTGTTTGCAGATTACTTGTGCGCTTGGGCATCTTAAATAGTTTAAGTACATTGCAGTGATAAAATAACTATTTTCTTCCGTGCTCAACTCTTAGAGGACCTCAAAGTCATCAAACTAGCTATGCACTAATGTCATACTTATAATATTCATGGACTCCCTAGATCAAAACATATCTTTAAGGCATTTTGAAGAACTGTGAGAAATAAATTGACAAGCAATAATTTTATAGTTTAATTACTTTATATTTATTGGAACATATAAATAATGTTAGTCACGTTCAGTTCTATTAACACATATATATCAATAATATAAAGTGAAATGAAACAAGTATGTAATTTCTACTTTATGGCAAGAATAAAATGAAATAGTAGATTGTTAACATGATATAGCTCTATTTTCATTTCTTTTACCTTAATCGTTTTGTTTTCATTAATTGTTTATTATTATAATTATTTCTCTAACTTATTCATCTTTTATGATAATTTTCACTATGTCAAATTTATCAAAACTTGAATTTGTGGCACTTGACATCACCGGGAGAAACTATTTATCATGGGTTCTTGATGCTGAAATTCACCTTGACGCTAAAGGTCTTGGAAATACTATTATACAAGGAAATGAAGCATCAAATCAGGATAAAGCGAAGGCCATGATTTTCCTTCGTCATCATCTACATGAAGGGTTAAAAACTGAATATTTAACCGTAAAAGATCCACTTGAATTATGGATTAATTTGAAGGATCGATATGACCACCTAAAACTTACGGTATTACCGAAAGCTCGGTATGAGTGGATACATTTAAGGTTGCAAGACTTTAAAACCGTAAGTGAGTATAATTCTGCTATCTTTAAAGTAAGTTCTCTATTAAAATTATGTGGAGACACTATCACAGATGAGGACTTATTGGAAAAAACATTTTCTTACTTTTCACGCTTCAAATGTGGTGCTACAACAACAATACCATGAAAAAGGTTTTAAGAAATATTCTGAGTTAATCACATGCCTACTTGTGGCTGAGCAGAATAATACTCTATTAATGAAAAATCATGAAGCCCGTCCCACTGGGTCAGCTCCATTTCCGGAAGTGAATGATGTAGCAACATATGATAAGTTAGAAAGAAAACAAAATAATTACCGTGGTCGTGGAGATGGTCGTAAACGTGGACGTGGCAGGAGGTGAAACAATTATCGTCATTATGGTGGAAATAAATTGGAGAACAATAAGAGTTCTCAAATTAATCATTCAAAATGTAAAGCTAGTATGTGTCACCGATGTGGTATGAGAGGTCATTGGGCACGCATTTGTCGTACGCCAGAACATTTTGTCAAACTTTATCAAGCCTCCCTCAAGAAAAAAGAAAATAATGTGGAGGCACACTTGACCTTTCAAAATAATGATGATGAAGCAGGTCCCTCAAATAAATATGATTCTAAGGCACATCTTGCATATAAAGATGATGATTTTGAAGGCCTAACAAATATTACTCATTTAGAAGTTGGGGACTTCTTTGAGGATATTGACTGAAGAACTAATCATCTTACTGGGGAATGAAGCTATAAAAGTTGTTATGTTTATGTTTGCAACTAGTTTATTTTTCTTGAGTGTATTTTCCTAATGCATCATGTGTTGCTAGTTTCTACATTTCTAATGTATTTCTTAATGTTTTTTTCCTGCTTGTCTTTCATATTTCTTATGATGTATTATTTGTCTTTTTTATGAAGAATATGAAAATTCCCCAGTCTTCAGTTGGACTCAAGATTAATAAAGATGATATATGTCTTCTGGATAGTGCTACAACACACACTATTTTAAAAGATAAGAGATATTTCTCTTATTTGGTAATGAAAGAAGCGAATGTTAATACAATATCCGGTAGTACAAGATTAATTGAAGGTTCTGGAAGAGCCAATTTATTACTACCAGGAGGAACAAATTTGGCTATTGATGAAGCACTATATTGTAGTAAATCTCAAAGAAACTTATTAAGTTTCAAAGATATTCGCCAAAATGGCTATCATATTGAGACTACAAATGATGAAAAGATTGAATATCTTTATATTACTACAATAATGTCCGGTAAGAAATATGTGCTTGAAATGTTACCTGCTCTTTCCTCCGGCTTATACTACACAAGTATTAGCAGGATTGAAACACATGCCGTAGTAAACGAGAAGTTTACTAATCAAGATAATTTTATTATTTGGCATGACCGGTTGGGCCATCCTGGTTCTAATATGATGCGTAAAATAATTGAGAATTCACATGGACATGCAATGAAGAATCAGAAAATTCTTCAATTTAAGGAATTCTCTTGTGCTGCGTGTTCTCAAGGAAAATTAATTATTAGACCATCAACTATTAAAGTTAGGATGGAATCCCCTGCATTTCTGGAACGTATACATGGTGCTATATGTGGTCCCATTCACCCTCCATATGGACCATTCAAATATTATATGGTTTTGGTAGATGCATATACAAAATGGTCACATATGTGCTTACTATCAACTTGCAATATGGCATTTGCGAGATTGTTGGCTCAAATAATAAAGCTAAGAGCACAATTTCCAGATTATGCAATTAAGACAATTCGTCTTGATAATGCCGGTGAGTTTACATCCCAAGCCTTTAATGATTATTGTATTTCAACTGGGATAACAATTGAGCATCCGGTTGCTCATGTTCATACACAAAATGGTCTAGCAGAATCATTGATCAAACGCCTCCAATTAATTGCTAGACCAATGCTTATGAGAACAAAACTTCCCATTTCAGTATGGGGTCATGCTATTTTGCACGCAGCAGCACTTGTGCGGATAAGGCCCACAAGTTATCATAAAGTCTCCCCATTGCAATTGGCTTTTGGTCAGGAGCCAAATATTTCCCATCTTAGGATCTTTGGTTGTGCGATATATGTTCCAATTGCTCCACCACAACGCACAAAGATGGGTCCTCAAAGAAGGTTGGGGATATATGTTGGATATGAATCTCCTTCTATTATAAAATATCTAGAGCCGATGACTGGAGATTTATTTACGGCAAAATTTTCTGATTGCCATTTTAATGAATCAGTATATCCAACATTAGGGGGAGAAAATAAGCAGCTGAAAAAGAAGATAGATTGGAATGCATTATCACTGTCTCATTTAGATCCTCGAACAAATCAATGTGAACAAGAGGTTCAAAAGATTATTCATTTACAAAATATTGCAAATCAATTGCCAGATGCATTCACTAACCTACCAAGGGTGACTAAGTCACATATTCCAGCTGCTAATGCTCCAATTCGAGTTGATATCCCGACAGAACAATTAATTAAAGCAAATGAGTCTAAGCCATGCTTGAAACGTGGTAGACCAATCGGTTCTAAAGATAAAAATCCTCGAAGAAGAAAAGGAGCAAGTGATCAAAGTGAACATAACACAGAGGTAGTGGCTCAAGAAGAGCCCCAAGACGTAACAAATGATAAGACCTTAGGGGAGGTCCAGGTACCTAAAAATAATAAAAATGAAGAGATATCAATAAGTTACGTCTCAACCGGGAAAAGATGGAACCGAAATAATATTGTTATCGATAACATTTTTGCTTATAATGTTGCTGTTGAAATAATGCAACAAGATGAGGATCTTGAACCAAAATCTGTCAATGAATGTAGACAGAGAAATGATTGGCCAAAATGGAAAGACGCTATCCAGGCAGAGTTAACTTCACTTGGAAAACGTGAAGTCTTCGGACCCATAGTTCGAACACCTGAAGGCATAAAGCCAGTAGGGTATAAATGGGTTTTTGTGCGAAAACGAAATGATAAAAATGAAGTCGTTAGATATAAAGCACGACTTGTGGCACAAGGGTTTTCCCAAAGGCCTGGAATTGATTATATGGAGACATATTCTCCTGTAGTGGATGCTATCACCTTCAGGTATCTCATAAATATGGCAGTGCAAGAAAAACTTGATATGCATCTAATGGATGTTGTTACAGCCTATTTGTATGGATCATTAGACAACGAAATTTTTATGAAAGTACCTGAGGGATTTAAAGTGCCAGAAGCATATAAAAATTTTCGAGAAACTTGTTCAATAAAGCTTCAGAAATCTTTATACGGATTGAAACAATCAGGACGTATGTGGTACAATCGCCTGAGTGAATACCTGTTGAAAGAAGGGTACAAGAATGATCCAATTTGTCCCTGTGTCTTTATAAAAAGGTCTGGATCTGAATTTGTTATAATCGCCGTGTATGTTGATGATTTAAATATCATTGGAACTCCTGGGGAGCTTCCAAAAACAGTAGACTGTTTGAAGAAAGAATTTGAAATGAAAGATCTTGGAAAGACAAAATTTTGTCTTGGTCTACAAATTGAGTATATGAAAGATGGAATATTTGTCCATCAATCAACATACACCGAAAAGATTTTAAAGCGATTCTATATGGATAAAGAACATCCATTGAGTACCCTGATGGTTGTGAGATCACTTGATATAAAGAAAGATCCATTCCGACCTCATGAAAATGATGAAGAGCTTCTTGATGCCGAAGTACTATATCTTAGTGCACTTGGGGCATTAATGTATCTTGCCAATAATTCCCGACCAGATATAGCTTTCTCAGTAAGCTTATTGGCAAGATTTAGTACTTCGCCAACACAAAGACACTGGAATGGTATTAAACATATATTCAGATACCTCCAAGGGACCATTGATATGGGTTTATTTTATTCAAATGAATCCAAGCCATCATTGATTGGTTATGCAGATGCAGGATATTTGTCTGATCCACACAAAGGTCGATCTCAGACAGGCTATTTATTTACAAGTGGAGGTACAACCATATCATGGCGTTCGACAAAACAAACTATGGTTGCTACTTCTTCAAATCATGCAGAGATAATAGCCATTCACGAAGCAAGTCGAGAATGCGTTTGGTTAAGATCTATAACTCAACACATTCAGCAAACATGTGGTCTTTCTTCGAAAGAGAATATTCCAACAATATTGTATGAAGACAATGCTGCATGCATAGCTCAATTGAAAGGAGGATATATCAAAGGAGATAGAACAAAACACATTTCACCGAAATTCTTTTTCACTCATGATCTTCAGAAGAATGGTGAAATAGATGTACAACAAGTTCGTTCAAGTGATAATTTGGCTGATCTGTTCACTAAGGCATTACCAACCTCAATATTTGAAAAGCTGATATATAAGATTGGAATGCGTCGTCTTCGAGACATTAAGTGATTTTTCATCAGGGGGAGTAACTACACGCTGCACTCTTTTCCTTAACCAAGGTTTTGTCCCACTGGGTTTTCCTAGTAAGGTTTTTAATGAGGCAGCAAGCAATGCATGTTATAAATAACTATGTACATCCCAATATTTTTTTTTTGTAAGTTTTTAATGAGGCACATTATCTTACATGGACATCCAAGAGGGAGTGTTATGAATAGTTTGTACATTGGATACTACATTGGATACTACATTGGATGCTACATTGGATGCCCATGTTGTGAATAACTTAAAGATTAAATTTCCTATTTTATGTCCATCATCTTTACTTTTTATGCCTATAAAAGGCCATGTAATTGCTATGAAAAATTACACCAAAGTGAAAGAAGAAAACACTTCTCCATTCTCTCTATCTCTTCTTGTTTACATTTTACTGCATTGCTTTTATTTTATAACACTTCTGAAGTAATAGCAAGTAAAGCTATTACTCTTTTCCTTACTTTAATGGAATGAGTCATTTTGAGCTATCCGTAAATACTTCAAGTCTAGTCTTTAACAAGTCTTGAAGTAGGGGGTATTTATAGGCATATAAAATTTATGGAATTAAATTCATAAATTAATTTGGACTATATTTTAAATTTAAAATATATTGGTCAAAATAAATATTATGGGCTAATATAATTGGGTTAATTATATAAATCCAATATATATGAATTAAATAAGTAAGTCTTAATACATTGGACTAGCCCATTTAATTGAACTAAAGTGATGAGCCCACTTCATTAGGCTCAAGATGGCATCTTCCTAGAGGCCCAGTGCCACGTGTCAAATGACGTGGCACACCAAGTCAAACGAAAGAGCCAATAGGATTGTGCCACGTGTCAAAATGACAAGGCATGCCAAGTCACAGTAAAAACCCAATGAAATCGTGTCACGTGTGCAAGTGACATATTCTGGCCAATCAAATGCAGCCATGTCACACTTCAATCTGATTAGTCGGAAAGAGTTTATTCTCATCACAAATATTTCCTCCCACAACTATAAATAGGGGTCTTCATAACTCAGAAAAGACACCAGAAGTTATAACAATAAGCAAGAGAGAGCTCGTGGATCAAACGCTGCAAATTTCTCTACAAGTTTCAAGATTCAAGCAATCAAGTTCAAGATCAAGAACGAAGAACGAATCAAGGTCAAGTTCAAGCAATCAAGCTCAAGCTCAAGAACAAGATCATCGTTCGTGGAAACAAATATTGATTCAAGATCAAGCTAAAAGGCCCTTGAATTTATTTACTATTGAAAAGTAGAATCAGAGGATCCATAGAGATTGTAACACTCAAATATTCGAAATAAAATACTACAATTGTTGCGATATTTTTTCGTCTTGATTTTATTTTCTTGACGCAATTTATTGTCTACACAAGATCTTTCGAGATGTAGTCCAACTTGTCCACCTATGGGTGTGCATTTAAATCGGTTTATCGATAAATCGAATCGATTATTTGTTATCTGTTTATCGATTTATCAATTTCGATTTCGATTTCGAAATTTTCCTTATCGAGTTATCGATTTCAATTTCGATTTTGTCCTCTTCGGTTATCGGTTTATCGATAAACCGATAATATATACTAAAAAAAAAATTCACCCTTATTCTATAATAACCTTTCCTTTACCCTAAGTCTCTAACCCTATTATTTCATCTACCACATTTAAGGAATGATCATATTTAAAGCTCAAAGGAATGAAGTTCAAATTTAATGGAAAATAGAATTAGCCGTGATGATGTATTTTTTTATATACCGTTGGGGTGTTGGTGACATACATTTGATCCCTTACTTTAGTTTCGTTGCATGTGCTTGTTGACATAATTTTTATGTTATAGACGGTGTTCGTCTTATTTTAGCTTCTTTTTGTCCATATTAGTTAGGTGTGTTTATAGCGATATACTTTCCGTGGAATCCCGCAAATTTTTTTATTGGTGTAATCGATAACCAAATCGATAAGCCCCAGAAATCAATAAATCGAAATCAAAAAAATCGAAACCTTATTGAAACGATAACGATAAGCATATGTACAAATCGATAATCGATAAGTAATTATCGATAAGGTTCAAAATCGAATCGGTAAATCGAATGCACACTCCTATGTCCACGTAAATAAGTTGCAATCATCCAAGGAATTGGATTTGTCTTACATGCCAATACTAATACACCCACTAAGTTATTTTCCTTATTTCAGTATAACTCAAGAGTCCTTTTCCAAATCTGCTCGTAAGCAGTAGATACTCACCGTCTCGTAGCAATCCTTTCCGCTCTAGAGAATAACTCTTATAATTTGAATCCTTTTTGGAGTCTGATTAGAGCAGCTATCCCACATCGACACTTTCACGTTTCAGCAGCCGTCTTTGACATCTATATAAACGCATGTGCTCCTAATTGTTAAGTATCAATTCACAGTTTTTGCAAGCCACTTGAGTCTAGTTGGACTCGGAAGCATCAACATGAAGGTAATTTCCTTTTCTTTTCTTGTGCTTTTCTTCCTTTATTGTCTTTTTTCTTTTTTTTTTTATAGGTCAAGCGAGAAAGATATGCTTTTGTTCAACAAGATGATCCACGCATGAAGAAGGCGGTCTTAGGGTGTGAGGGGATGGGTACTCATCCCTGCCCGACTATCGAAGAGATTACTCTCAATGTGGCTCGACTATCGGAGAGGTTACTCTCAAAATGACCCAACTATCGGAGAGATTACTCTCAATGTGGCCTGACTATCGGAGAGATTACTCTCAAAATGACCCAACTATCGGAGAGATTACTCTCAAAATGACCCGACTATCCGAGAGATTACTCTCAAAACGACCCAACTATCGGAGAGATTACTCTCAAAATGACCCGACTATTGAAGAGATTACTCTTAAATCGACCCGACTATCGGAGAGATTACTCTCAAAATGACCCGACTATCGAAGAGGCCAACTTAAGGTGCAAAGAGACTTATTTGTTCACCTTAAGATTGAAAATTATAGTTCCTTTTAAGGATAAACCTACAAAGAGGCCAACCTAAGGTGCAAAGGGACTTATATGTCCACCTTAAGATTTGACTGTTATAGTTCCTATTAAGGACAAACCCACGAAGAGGCCAACTTAAGGTGCAAAGGGACTTATATGTACACCTTCAACTCGAAGACTTCATGGACTTGATGACGTCTACTTGAACACTTGGAATACTTTGAAGATTGGGCGGACTTTGCAGACTTCAACCTGAAGACCGACAAACTTGAAGATTCGGCAGACTTTGATGTTTTAACCTGAAAAATTTGAGGGCTCAAATATTTCCAGTTGAAGACCGATGAGTTTGAAGACTTCAACTTGAAGAGCGACATACTTGAAGATTTGGAGTGCTTATATAATTCAACTTGAAGACCGGCGAATTTGCAGACTTCAACTTGAAGGATGGTGGACTTTGTAAAATTTAACTTGAAGGATGTCTTAAGGACTTAGTCAATTACAAGTTGAAATCGCAAATCGAATTCCAGATTTGCGCAGTCTTACCAAATAATTTATATCTTGGTGTAGGAAAGTCGAAATGACGAACCGTTTGATTTATTGAACACTAGACTTCAAGATCTAGAACATATCTAAAATTTTCAATCAAAAAATTTCAGAATCATCCCTAATAATATTTTGAAATCAACTTTATATTGCACCACGCTATCAATTCCAGATTTGCGCGGTCTCACCAAAAAAATCATATCTCTGTGTAGGAACTTCAAAATTATGAACCGTTTGATTTCATGAAAATTAGACTTAAATATCTAGAACATATCCAAAATTCTCAACCAAACAACTTCGGAATCATCCCAAATAATATTTTGAAATCAACTTTATACTGCACCATGATGTCAATTCAAGATTGCGCGACTTCACCAAAACTTTTGTATCTTGGTATGGAAGCCTCGAGATCGGAAGATGTCTTACTTGCCATCAATCGAAATTTAAGAGCTATATCTCACAAATATCTTGGGTTCAAGTCTTACTGAATTTGAAACATTTTGCCAAGCAATCTTTTCCTTATACTTGTGTTTCCTTTTGACGCCTCTCTTCTCTTTCTTTTTTTTAAGGCAGAGGGCGGACTTGAAGACCAACAAACTTGAAGGTTTGGCGAACCTGAAGACATAGAGAATCCCTGAACTTCAATGTAAATACTTGACATCCTCCTAAAATCGGCCCATTGAAAAAATATCAATTTACCATGGAGGGTTGCCCCCTTTAAATCAAATGAGATCAAAGTTCAACAGGAGGATGGCATTTCAGCTTGATCTTACATTCCTTCATACTTCATTTGAACAACAATTGGGGCAATATATATCTTTTGAACTTATGCGACTGAACTTAGAATGAAACTCTAAGCTACCTACGTACCTCGGTGAAGAGGATCAAGTCATACCGTAGTTCAGACTGGGTGATTTTTTTTTATATGTCCTAACTTTTACCTAGGCCGCCTTTTTCGAAGTTTTCAACCTAGCGGACTTTTTTTTGTAGGGACCGTACACAGTTTAGATTCATGTGGGCCAGGAGTGTAGCAACATGCAGTTTAGGCTCAGGCGTCAAGGAGCGTGGCAACTTCAAGGATAATACTTCTTTAAAAACTTGCCCATTATAGGGTCGATTCTCATGTCATCTGCATCAACCAACTTGTAAGCCCCACTTGAGTAAGCTTCTTGTACGACATGTGGCCCATACCATTTTAAAGTGAACTTCCCTACAGGTTTATGAGAAGTAATTATAGGTCTTCGTATATCAAGGACTTGATCTCCTACTTGAAAGGATCTCGGGCGAACTCTTTTATTGAAGGCGCGAGACAATCGAGCTTGATAACATTCAAGACTCTGTTGAGCTCCCAACCTCTTCTCATCAAGAGCCTCCAACTCTGTTAATCGAAGTCGAGTATTTTCTTCATCAGTGATCCCTTATTGAATAGCCAGTCGTAATGAAGGTATTTAACGCTCAAGTGGCAAGACGACTTCGACTCCATAAACCAGTGAATAAGGAATCACTTGTGTTGGCGTGCGGTGAGTCATCCTATATGCCCATAAAGCTTCTTCCATACGGTCATTCCAATCTTGTTGGGATTTGGAGACGACTTTCTTTAGCAAGTTGCATAGAGTTTTGTTGAATGCCTCAGCTAGACCATTGGCGGCAACATTGTACATCAAAGAGTTACGTTGCTTGAAGCCAAAGAGATCACAAATCTTGTTCATCAACCTATTATCGAATGGATTTCCATTATCCGTTATTATGTAGTGAGGAATGCCAAAGCGATAAATAATGTTTACTCGGATGAAATTTGCAATATTTTCCTTCTTTACTTCCTTAAGAGCAACATCTTCAGCCCATTTTGAGAAGTAGTCGGTTGCAGCCAGGATGTATAGGTGCCCACCAAAGGACTTTGCAGTGGTCCAACAACATTCAATCCCCAAACGTCAAATGTCCAGGATGCCACAGTCGGGTGCAACACTTCAGGAGGTTGGTGAATAAAATTCGCATGGAATTGACAAGCCTTACATCTTCAATAGTAGTCCAAGTAATCTTTTGTCATCGTTGGCTCATAATATCCCATCCTTTTTATATGAAAGTAGAGCTTTGGATCCAGACTGGTGTGACTCACATACCCTAGAATGCGTTTCTTGCAAAGCTTAGAGTTCTTCATCTTCCCCTAAGCATCGCAAGAGTACTCACTCGAATGATCTTTTGTATAGGGTGTCTTTGTAGTAAAGGAAGCGAGGTGCACGATGATGGATTTAAGTTCTTCTCCGTGGATTTTTTGGAAGTATCCCATAGCACAAGTAGTCGATAATGGGTCGTCTCCATTCTTCTTTCTCAACTTCAGAAACAACGACAAAATGCTTGAGTTCATTTTCTTCACCTTCAGCCTCATTTGGCGATGGTACTACCCATTTTTGGCTGACATTAACCTGCGCTTGATCAGGCATGGCTAATGACAAAGCTAGGGCGGCTAAAGCATCAGCCTTCTTATTTTCTTTCCTTGGCACATGCTGAATAGTCAGATCACCGAGCCACCCCATTAACTTTTTAGCGTAACCATGATATGGGCGTAGTTCAAGCTTCTTAACCTCGTAACTACCTAAAAGCTGATTGATCACTAACTGGGAGTCACCAAAGACTTGCAATTACAATTGCTTCATATCAACGGCCATTTCAAGCCCAAGTATTAATGCTTGATACTCAGCAACATTGTTGGAACAGAGTTGTGTCAAGGTGAAGGAGTAGGGCAAGACTTTACCTTGGGAAATGACAAATACTACGCTAGCACTAGCTCCTCCACGATGTGCAGCACCATCAAAGTACATCTTCCTTCCATAGAGGTTGAACTTCATTGACCATTGCATCCTCATCAGGTAGTTTGTCAGTTAGCTCACAGTCATCAGGTATCGGATGATCTGTCAAGAAGTCTGCCAATGCTTGTCCTTTTACAGCCTTCTGAGGGATGTACAAAATCTCGATTTGTTGAAATTGGAGGTACCATCTCGCTAGTTGATCACTAAGAACAGGTTTTGACATCATGAACTTTATGGGATTTTCCTTAGAAATAAGACGAACAACATGAGCTTGAAAGTAGTGCTTCAACTTTTAAATTGAGAAGACTAGCGCCAAACACAACTTTTCAATTGGCAAATAATTCAGCTCGTTCGGTGTCATCATCCTCTTTAAGTAGTAAAGAGAGTTTTCTTTCCCTTCACTATTTTCTTGGGCCAACAGTGCTCCAACGGACCTTTCTTGTGCCGCAATGTATAGTATCAATGGCTTTCCAGGTATAGGGGCTGCTAAAACTAGAGGCTTCATCAAGTAGGATTTAATGCTCTCAAAGGCATTACTGCATACTTGGTCCCACTTGAAAGGGACACCTTTCTTCATAAGGCGACTGAATGGTTGATACCTCCCAGCTAGGTTCGAGATGAATCTCCTAAGGTACGCTAATTTTCTTTGCAGACTTTTCAATTCATGGATATCCTGAGGCTCAGGCATTTTCAAAATGGCGTCCACTTTGGCTTGATCAATTTCGATCCCTCAATGTCGGACAATGAAACAAAGGAACTTTTCAGAAGTAACTCCAAAGGCACATTTCAATGGATTCATCCTAAGTTGGTACCTCCAGAGCAATTCAAATACCATCCTCAAGTCCTTCAAGTGGTCGCCTTTCTCTCTTGATTTTACCACTAAGTCGTCAACATAGCATTCAACATTCTTGTGGAGAAGGTCATTAAAGATATTCTGCATAGCTCTTTGGTAAGTAGTGTAGACATGTGATTTTTGACCCTCCCCAAGATTTTTTATATTTTAGCATGTAAATATTTAGTTTAGACCTAATATAGTTATTTCAACTAATTTTGATTCTTTTATTTTATTTCGTCACAAAATGAAAATTACAAAAAAAAAATATTTTATTTTTGTGTACCTTTCATAAAATTAAAAAAATACAAAAATAATACCTTATTTTTATCTTTATATAATCTTGAAAATACAAAAAAAATAGTTTCAATTTTTATATTTAGTTTTATTTTAGTAGTTTATTTTATTAATTAAGATGTGATTTTTATATTTTTATGAGTATATTACATTGTTTTAGTCTTCCAACCATATTTAAGCCCAACAAGACAAAGGCTCATTCTTCCCAACCCATTAGCCCACTTAAGTGCAAGATTTAATCTTAGACATCTATTTCCTTCTAATCCAATGGTCATCATCCCTTCTCACCTTCATATAAAATACCCAATTATAGAAACCCCACCCTAATTTTTCAATTCCTAAAAAGCTAAGAACGGACACATACCATCAAAAATGATCGGCGGCACCACACAATTAGAATTGAAATCTTTGTTTGGTATCTCTCTTCGTTAAACATGTTCTCACCTCAAAATCTAAATTACTTCTAAAGATTTTAATCATCCGAAGTCCATATATACAAAGCAGTGACGCCTACTTTCTACTCCAAGGATTATCTTTGAAAGGAAAAGATAATATTTTGAGAAAATCTCACCCTTGAGATCCTTAGGCATTGTTGGGAGGAGGTTAGCTCGTTAGTTTCCATTCAAGGCTTGGTTTGAAGCTGGTCAGTAGAGGTCGATTTAGAGGTTGAGTTGGGGGCGAGTCCACCAAAGTCCGTACGAGATTTTCGGTCTGGGTTCGTGTTTGAGATTTCTGTCCATTTGAGTTCCGATTGTAACTGTGTTATGTTCTTGTCCGTGTAATTGTTAGCTGTCTTCATCAATTGAAAATTTCCGTTTTCAGGTTCAACTCTTTCCCTCTTACTTTATCTAATGGTGTTGATTTCTCATTTTAGGATATTTAAATACTAGTAATGAATTATAATGTTGGTTCTCATTCGTGAATTGTTCTGTACTGCTAAGTTTCTTCCATGCTTTTGATTTAACGTGTGAATTCAAATTTTTTGTGGAATTTTTCACTTGAAAAATGCCTGGGTTTAGTGTCACCTAATAGTAAACTATTTAAATAATATGCTAGGCAGAATCTTTGAAAAGAGAACGTTTAGATTGATCTCACCAATTTGCCTATGTTTATCGTTGTTTACATACTTTTGTTGAATAACGTGGGTTATAGGAATAAAGAGGCTAATATGGGCGTGAATTATATTTTCTTTTATTTAGTTCCCTTTTATTCACTTTACTTTATTATATTATACATTGTAGTTTGCTTTAGTCGAAATTTAATATATTATCGTTGTTGCGTATACGTTCGCGTGACGTAACTACGATCTTAAAAACAAAATCAGAGTATGCATTCGCGCAACTTCGACTAAACTTTTTTTTAATATTAATAAAGCATTATTAGTTGTGGACGCATAATCGTGAAATGATTTTTGATGCGCCAAATAAATGGGTACACGTACACGTGACCCGTTTCAAGATAATTTCCTAATTAAAAAAAGTAAATGCACATAGGTTCTAAAATCAATAATCAAACAATTTGTTTAAGCGAAGTATGATCAAAGCGACCGTGCTAGAACCACGCAACTCGGAATGCCTAACACCTTTTTCCAGGTTAACATAATTCCTTACCCAAATTTCTGTGTTCGCAGACCGTAAATAAGAGCCAATTTCCTCGATTCGGGATTTTAAACCAGTAACTTGGGACACCATAAATTATCCCAAGTGGTGACTATGAATCTAATAAATAATCTCGTTTCGATTGTCACTTAAATTGGAAAAAACTCCCCTTATACCCTTTTGGGGGTAGTAAAAAGGAGGTGTGACAAGTAGCACTAGTGTTCTTCAAGCCAAAAGGCATTGCTTTGTAGCAATAAATACCCTTAGGGGTACGGAATGCAGTAAGATCTTCATCTTTTGGCGCCATGCAAATTTGATTATAGACTGATGAACCGTCTATAAATGACATTGCCTCATACCCAGTAGTAGCATCGATCATCAGTTCTGGAATGGGAAGCGGGAACTCATTTTTCGGACACACATTGTTAAGATCTCTAAAGTCAACGCACACTCGAATCTGGACATTTTTCTTCCTTACAGGGACAATACTTGAAACCCATGTTGGGTATTTAACTTCATGAATAAATCCAGCTTCGATGAATTTATTAACTTCAGTTTCAATCAAGGGAACCAAGTCCGGCCTAAAACACCTTTGAGCTTGTTTAACAGGGCGAGCACCATTTTTGACTGCAAGGTGATGGACTGCTACTTTCGGGTCCAAGCCAGGCATCTCTTTGTAACTCCAAGAGAAAACATCCCTGAACTCCTTGAGTAACTCAATATAAGTGCTCCCTTCATCAGCTTCTAGTAAAGCACTTCGGTAGGTGGGTCTTGGCTCTTCATCGGTGCCAAGGTTGACTTCTTTTAAGGCATCAACTGTCAACTTCACTCCTTCCTTAAATTCAGGTGGAGCATCTTTCACATCTTCATCTTCTTGAGGGTTCACATTGTTGAAGGATATGCGATAACACGATGAAACATGCTCCAATTCTGCATTATCTTCCATCGAAGACGGAACACCATTCTCACCTTGTACAGTGATATGATACGAAGAACCTATACTTTCTTCATCTTCGTCACGTTCCTTAGTGTAGACCACAATATATAGCTTTACCTTTAGTACTTCTTTACATGAAACCATAAGTTTTGTTTGTCGCCTTATTCTTGAAAGAACCAAACCTTGGAAATCATTAGAGATCTTCTGGATTTTGGGTGGAGCCAGTGTTCTTATGCTTTGAAAATTTCTCTGGAACTTGTTCCCCTTCTTTAATGGACCCAATCTTTCAAATACGGAAGTTCTCACAGTTGATTTTCCAAGGTAGCCAAAGACAGAAGGCCTATTAGAAGCGGTATATTCATCTTCTACAGTGATGTAATTGCTACTCACCCTTCTTATTGAGATGCGCACTAGTAACAATTGCTTGTATCCCAAACCGTCACGTGGTTGTCTCATTATAGCTTCTGATGGTAGCTTTCCTAAATTTGATGGCTCATTAGGATTGTATCCAGCTTTTGCAAATGGCCTGTAAGCATTAGGATCAAAACCTTCATTTATTCGCTTTGTAGGGAGTTCCACATTCTGCAAACGATTTTGGGCCACAAACCCTGCAAGCGGCATTGAGGACGACTTTACTACCACAATTCGTTTGATCGAAAGAGTTAACTCCTTTAGTATGTTAGCTTAGAGATTAGATGATTCACTTTCATCTTTATTCCTTTTAGGGACATATTGGAGCGCACAACTTACTTTCTTGCCATAAGATGCAATACTACCTTTATGAGATTTATTCACGTTGGTGTGTACCTCATGAGTAACAGCTTTGGCTTTACCAATAGTCACCTCAGCTCTTTTAGTTATGGGCTCGTCATTCTTGCTTTTCATACCACCATCAACTTTTATCTCTTTCACAATGTGGTTCTTCAAATAGAACTTTGCATCAACGAATATGACTCAGTCTCAGTAAATGGCTTATCATCAACAACTATCTTCTTCTAAAACTTCACTCTCATAGTATTTCAAAAATTGATGGTAGGTAGATGGAATCACTTTGTTCTCATGTATCCAAGGCCTTCCAAATGTTGTATTAAGTCTTTGCATCAATCACATGTAGCCATGCACTTGATTTCATATCTTTAATGGTGATTTCCAGCCTGATCACGCCTGTGGCTCTTTGCCCCCCTTGGTTGAATCCTTAGATCATCACACGACTTTCTGAGAGTTTGTTCATAGGAATACCAAGTTCTTTCACAGTGCGAATTAGTAAATGTTCACTGAGGATCCTCCATCAACTAAAATTCGATTTACCTTTTCATCACGTATATAGCCAATCAGGTACAATGGGTGGTTCTGAAAAATGTCAACTAGCAGAAGATCATCATTTATGAACGTGACCTTTTCCTCACAAGCATTAACTTCCTGAGGAGTGGACTTAATGAGATTTTCCAAAGATGGTGCCAACAGTAGGACATCATTCTTTTCTTCCCCTTTATCGGCATTGCAACAAAAAGCCTCAATACCCTCATGGAAAATCTTCGTGCGGAACCAACTTGGTAAGAACTCCTCCAATGTCACTGGATGTCGTGGCTTTTGAGGATGGTGCACCTCCACTTTTGCTTTCCTCAAATATTTAACTGGATTCCATCTTTTTGGTCTTTTCACCATCATTTTCCTTGTTGGTTGTTCTATTGATTCTTTTCGTGGGCTCCTTTTGTGGTGCCTACGACGAGTCACCAATGTCCAACCTTCATCATCATCATCAGGTTGATTGACTTCGGCTTTGTTGCTCTCCAGTAATTCTTTATCTTTACTTTCTTTAAAACCACATAATTCATCCGAACTGAATGAGCCAAAGTGATAGAGACTTGGTTTGCGCTTGCTTTCTTATCTTCAAGCACGATCTTCTTTTTGCGAGCCAAATCCATGACTTTGTCCTTGAAGACAAAGCACTTGTCTAGAGGGTGGCCTACAAGTCGGTGATATTTGCAGTAATTTTGGTCATTTGTTTTCCCAGCTTCATTTTGTCACTTCATCTCCGGAAGCTCAATAAGGTTTAACTCGAGGAGTTCTTCAAAAATGGCTGGCACATCAGAATCCAGAAATGGGTACTCCTTCTCTTGCATTTCTTTTAGAGTCAACTTTCCACTTGGCTTATCTTGAAAAGAAGTGGATTTCATACTCTGTTTCTTGCTCACCTTCGTTGTGAACTTCACTGGTAACGTGTTGACATTCATAGCTTCTTTTCTTTTAGACATGGGTACGAACTTAACCCACTTCCTGACTTCTTACTTGTCATTCCCTTTGCGAGATTCATAGATGGGCAGTCTTTCATTTCCAATAGAGGCCATGCTCAATTCCATGTCATGGGCACGAGTTGCAAGTTCTTCAAATGTGCTAGGCTTGATACCTTACAAGATGTAGCACAATCCTCAATGCATGCCATGGATGCACATCTCTATGCCTGAAGCTTCACCAAGCCTGTCTTTGCAGTTAAGGCTTGCATTCCTCCAACGATTGATAAAGTCAATAACTGGTTCCCCCTTTCGTTGATGAGTATTTGTAAGTTCTATCATACTCACAGTACGTCTCATACTATAAAAGCGATTGATGAACTCTTGCTCTAGTTGATCCCAACTATCGATAGATCCAGCCTCGAGGTCTGTGTACCAGTCAAAAACATTTCCTTTTAGTGAGCGGAAAAACTGCTTGATGGGATAATCTCCATAAGTCCAAGCATTATTGCATGTCTCCACGAAGTGCGCCACATGTTGCTTTAGGTTACCTTTACCATCAAACTGTTAAAACTTTGGAGGTTGATAGGTAGCAGGCATCTTCAACATATCGACCCTTGCAGTGTACGGCTTTGCATACATAAGGGAGAATTTGGTAGCAACCTCATATTTGTTCTTAATGGTTCCTTCAATGAACTCCGCCAGTTGATCGATTAGAATCATCCCTTCAGATGAGACAAGTATAGCCTTAGTGGATGTTACTTGTCTTGGGGGAGAGTCACTCTCTAGAACTTATGGGAGCTTGCCGGGTGCATGGGTGGATTCTTCTTCTATCAAGATTCCCACCCTGTCTGTTAGCGTATCGATTCTAGCCTCTTGATTTTGCATGTATTTGGTCAAGCCGGCGATTGCTTCCGTCAAGTTTGCCAACTGCTCCTCCATGGATGAAGTATTTGTCACCATGTCTTGCATGATTGTCGTGCACGACGGAGAGTAGCATGGATTTTCACACAGATTGATTCTTGATCGTCTCACGCTATGTGGTGTAAGTTGGGAGGATCCATCACTTGAAGCATCATCATCTTCCTTCATAGTAGAGTGCTTGGATCTGGAGAGGTCAAACAGAGCAAGAGTTTTCTTGATCTTTTCAGCAACATCGCTTCCTCCTTCAGATGCGTTTGTGGAAGATCTTGCTCCATTTGAGGATGAAGATCCGAAAACAAGGGTTGATACGGATGTCACTTGGGGTGCTTGTTGTCCTAAAGAGCTTACTTTGCTCCTCGTAACTGGTCCGAAGCTTCTAAAGGTAACATCGAGGATGCTTCCACATCAGCATAGAACCTGGAGTTAGCATCCTTGGTGGAAGTTGAACCGGAGTTGATTTTCTTTGAAGCCATTTCAATATTCTTGGACTTTGGTGATTGAAAAGTTGAGATGAGAGGTAGAGATTGTCCCACTAGGCATGCCAATTTGTTTGCAACTAATTTTCAACATATGAAAAATAAATTGCAATCACAAAATAAGAGAAAAATATTTGTACTAATCAATGGTGGGTACAGTTTTGTTTCTCCCTTGATTCTTCTCTCTTGATTATCTCTGTGATTCGAGGGCTGAAGCAGCATATTTCTTGAATGTAGGATGTTCAGACTTCCTGGGGATGTATTTGATCTCCAGCTTCTTGAACTATTTGATTGTCAAGAAGTATTCGGTCATATTTTGATCTCTTTGTGGATATCCCAAGAATTTATGGGATTTTATTGAGACACCTCTTCAAGGGAATATATATCCCTTTATATATGTCTGAATTAGGGTTTAGGGTAGGGTAACCTCTAAGAAACCCTAATAGACTCCTAGGATTTCAAGAGTCCTGTAGTATCTTTAATTTAGGATTTGGCTTGATCCCTTGAAATTTCAATGTCTACAAAGAACTCAAAAGGCAAATAATAGAGAAATTTGTGAAGAAAGATTAAAGGCCCGTTTGTCTATAATTTTTTTTTTCAAAAAAGATTTTTAAAAATATGTTTGTCCATGAAATTTGTAAGTTTTTTTAAAAAATTCGAAAATGAGTTTTTCAATAAAAACTTTTTCCCCCACTCACAAAACTGCAATATCTTTTCAAGTGAAATACATGTCCAAACATAATTTCAAATTACGAATACAATTTTTCAACTTAATTCTAAATACTATTTGTTTTTCAAAAATTATAATTTTTATGTCCAAACGCCTATTAAAAACTTTTGGGGGAGTAATCGGAGAAAACGGTTAGATGAGAAAGAAGTAAAAAATTTGAAGCTATTTTAAAGGATAATATTTTTGGATATAAGATACCAATATTTTAAGATGAAAAATCATTATAGGCTACTAGATAACAATCATAGATTGAGTTATTTTATATCATTAACAGGGTCAGGTTGTCATGCAATGCTAATTTTTTACAGTTGATATATAATTGTTTAAAAATTAAGAATATTATAATAATTTGGGTCAAGTTGGATGGATTAGAGTAAGACACATTAATTATTTTATTTTAATCCAAATAAATTTTGTAAAAATTTGAATTAAGTTGGACGGGTAGGATTAAGGACACCTTGGTCATCCAATCTTAATCCAAGTGAAATTTGGCAGGGTTCGAACAATGATTGACCATTGAGTCAGCTCACTTCGACCCGCACAAATATAGATCATTTTAACCCGCATATATTACATGACATTTCTATAACTCATCATGACTATATCTAATCGGACAGAATAAATTCTCTTTTATTTTACTAAAATTTTATAAATTCAAGGTTTACAGATAAATTTAGTTGTATTTTAGAATGCTAGGCCAAATTCTATGTTTCGAGATTGTTAAACTGTGATGATCCGATAGGTCATCTCATGTTTTAGATCTAAATTCTATGTTTCGAAGCCTTAAATATCTTATTTTAGCCTTTTTCGATTTGCATGCGCGGTTTGTGTTTTTCTGGAAGGCTTATATGTTAAAAACGGAGAAAACTAAGAAATTTTGCCTTAAAAATCAATTTGATTTGACTTCGGTCAACGTTTTGAGTAAACGGATCTGGATACAGATTTTGACGGTCCCGATGGGTCTGTATCGAAATAAGAAACATGGGCGTATGCCCAGAATCAAATTCGAAGATCCCGAGCTCGAGTTATGAATTTTTGTTAAAATTATAAGTCTGAAAGTTTAATGGTTTTTAAAAATTGATTGATGTTTGGCCATGTTGATACAAAGTTTGTATTTTTGTTTCGAATCCCGGTGCAGGTTCGTTATAATATTTATAATTTGTCTATAAAATTTGGCGAGAAACGGAGTTGGTTTGACGTGATTCGGACGTCCAGTTGTGAAAATAGAAGTTTTAAAGCTTTCATTCGATTTGGTGTTCAATTTGTAGTTCTAAATGTTATTTTGGCGATTTGATCGCGCGAGCAAGTTCGTAAGATGTTTAGGACTTATGTGAATGTTTGGTTTGGATCTAGCCTTAAACGTTCGGGTGAATTTCGGATAGGCTACGGAAGGTTTTTGAACTTAGAAATCTAGTTTTTGTGCTTCAGCTGATATCTGGTGTGTTCTTCTTCGCGTTCACGAACGTACTCTTGCGAACGCGAAGAGCGAACTGGGCTCGGGAAGATTTTCTTCTTCGCGAACACAAAAGCTTGATCGCGAACACGGAGCGATGGGGGCATTACGCTTCGCAAACGCGACCATCTCATCGCGAACAAATAGCTTTAGTGACCTAGGGGAAGGGTCAGTCATCTCTTCATTGCAAACATGAGCAAGGATTCACGAACACGAAGGCTAGGGGGGAAGATTTCGCGAACGCGATGAGGGACTCGCGGTCGTGTAAGCCTAACAGGCACTGCTCTTCGCGAATGCAATGAATACCTGGCACCCAGTTATTAAAAACAGAACCAAAACGGAATTTTTGTCATTCTTTCAAAATTTCAAAATTTGAAGACCTAGAGGCGATTCTCCCATAAGATTTTCTTCCCCAATTTGTTGGTAAGGGATTCTAACCTACTTTCTTTCAATTACCCATTACATTTCATTAGTTTTCAACCTAAAATTTAGTGTTTCTATTGTGGCAATTGGGGTTTGGGTAGAATTAGGGGCTTTTGAGAAATTGGGATTTAGACCTCAAATTGAGGTCGGATTCAAAACCTAGTTACATAATCAGGCTCGGGGGTGAATGCATAAGTGGATATTGGTCCGAACCTCGGGTTTTGACCAAGCAGGGCGGTGGTCAGTTTTTGACTTTTTGGGGAAAAGTTTGGAATTTCTAAATTTATGCATTGTAGTTGATTCCTTTAGCAATAATTAATATTATTGAGTCAATCGTAGTTAGATAGGAGTGGTTTGGAGGCAGATTCTAGAGGAAAAGCTGTGATTGAGCATTGAGTGGCCTTTGGAGCAAGGTAAGTGACCTTGTTAACCTTGACTTGAGGGAATTAGGAACCCTCGGACTATGTGTTATATGAATTTTATGCCGAGTGCTTATATGTGAATTACGGCGGCGTATATGCGAGGTGACGAGTGCTTATACGCCGCCGAATTATCTATTTTTCCCTGATTTTCCATTTTCCTTGATTATTTCCTTCCCTGTCTTAATTGTTATATGCTCTACATGCTTCCCATGTTTAATTGCTACTTGTCAATCAATACATTCTCCTATTATTGATATTAGCCCTTCCATAGTTTCATGATCCCCTGCTATTTGCTTATATTGAATTACTTGCACCTTCTAATCGTCAATTACTGGATTGGTCTCGTTGTGGTATTACTCGTATAGATTTCTTTATTATACAAGTTCCCTTTTGAGTTCAGTTTGTTATTTATGATCCCAAAGGCTTTGTGGTTGAACTATCGATTTGATTGTGCTTTGGCTATTTGGTACTGATATGGTGGGATCGGGCTGCACATCATAGCAGGTGTAATAAGAGAGGAATAATAAGGTGGAATAAGTATGAATATATATTATATGGTGGGATCATGTTGCATGCCGCAACAGGTGGAATAAGGATGGATTGATATGGTGAAATAAGGGTGAATTATGATACTGATATTGATATATGATGGGATCGGATTGTGCGCCACAACATATATATATATATATATATATATATATATATATATATATATATATATATATATGTCATTTTGGGCTGTTATATTTTATAGTGAAATAATGGAGAATTTTGTGTTGTCTGGCAGGATCGAGTTGCGCGCCACAACAACTTATGTGTTTTCATTTCTTGAACTATGTTGTTTTTTCGGTATTTTCATTTGAACCGCTAAAGATTGGTAAATTCTGGACAATACTGGTTTATTCCCAAGACAGTAGTATCATTTTCAATTGACTGTTCTTTCCAGTTCAGTATTATTATTTTCTGTCATTATTATATATATATATATATATATATATATATATATATATATATATATATATATATATATATATATATATTATTCTGCATACATGTTGTAGAGTAGGTGACCCGCCTTAGCCTTGTCACTACCTCGTCGAGGTTAGGCTCAACACTTAGCAGTACATAGGGTCGGTTGTACTGATACTACACTCTGCACTTCTGTGCAAATTTTGGAGTTGATCCTAGTGGCAACTACTAGAGAGATTGGATTTGACAGCCTACGAATACTTACGGTACAGCTGCTCCGCGCCCGCAGCCCCTGGAGTCCTCTTCCTATTTTTATTTAGCTGTGTATCTTCTTTTCAAACAGTTTACTGTTATTTCAAACCCTTGTATGTACTATTCTAGTAGCTTGTGCACTCGTGACACCAGGTTCAGGGATTTGTAGCAGATGTTTACAGTTTTAATTTCCGTATTTATAACTTTGGATTATTGCAGTTGAATCGGTTCCTATTCATTAAATCAATTTAAACTGTTAAAATGGATAATATTTTCTAACGTTGGCTTGCGTAGCAAGTGAAATGTTAGACACCATCGCGGTTTCGACTGTAGGAATTCCGGTCGTGACATAAACCAACACCGAATATTTAATTTTTTAACCATCCAAAATCATAGGTATTATTTTAAAACATTTCACACCGCTTGTGAGCACGTGATTTTTGCCTCACGAAAACTACTCCAAAATAAATCAAAAAATAAAACAAAATTCTCTTAGTGTGCAATTTTTAGATTTTATGTGGCATTTATTAATTATTTGTGTTGTGTCCATAAATGTTTACTTTGTCATAGTTAAATGAAAAAAATAAAAATAAAAATAAAATAAAAATACATGTTGCATGCTAGGATTTAATTATGCATTTAAGAATTAAAAGGGAAAATCACAAAAAATATGTATTTATTCTATTTTTGTCATTTAAATGTGTCATTGTATGTTTAAAGCTCTGTCTTGTGTGTTAATGGTTGTTAAAAGGTGATTAATATTTTATAAGGTTAATTTTGATTTTTATAATTAGAATTAGAAATCCAATAATTAGGATTTAAAAGAAAAATAGGAAATAAGTCATAAATCAGACCTGGACCGAAATCCAGGCCCAAACCAAATTAACCCCCTCACAGCCCAATCCAAACAACCCCAGGTCCGGTCCGTCTCAAAGATACCCCAAACGATGTCGTTTTGGGAAACTTTGATAAGGGCCGTTGATTTGGAATTGATCAACGGTCCGAAGGCATTACCTTTCACCCGACCCGTTCCCGTCAGAGACCGATCCGGTCTTAAAGGAAATGAAATGATGTCGTTTCACTTAAATAAGCAATCCCAGTCGTAAATCTCATTTGATCTAACAGCCAAAATCCATTGATTACCCTAGTATATAAGCCCAAAAGTTTCACCCCACACCCCAGGCAAGACTCCCCTCTCCTCTCTTCTTCCCCGAGTCTTCAAAGACCGGACCTCAAGCACTCACGGTGGTGAACAGTGGCCATACCTCTCCATTTTCACACCTTGAACTCACCTCAACTTCCCGATCCTAAATCCCTGAACCTTATCCTCCAAATATCAGCCAACGTCTTCGAATCTTCGATCGAAGATGCAGTCCGAAACCCTAGTTCATCTGACAACCACCAAACTCACACCTTTTAACCTATGGACCTCTCTCACCACTAGAGCCTCATGGGTTTCCTTCGAATCAGCCTGGAACCCCTCGAATATCGAATCAAAATCAAGAACCCTAGCGCCGCCATGAGATTCCCTGGTGGCGGCGCCATTCCAATCAGTTCCAAACTAACACCAAATGACCCCTAGGCCTCCCTCACCCTTGAGTCATCTTTAGTTCCCTTCGAATCTGCCCAGAATTGGTCGAACCCTAAATCTGAGAAAAAGTGAAAACCTAAAATGCCAAATCATGGAATTTGTCCGATTAAATGAGGGATTGAGGTCTAAGAGACTTTAATCGAGGTATTATCAATTAAGAATACTTCGAATAAAGTCTGTTCAGCCTCAAAAGGTCCGAATCCAAGTTGAGCTCGTGTCTGTGTAAAATTGAGGATTCAGAGGTATTTTTCTATTTCTTTTTGTTTCCTACGTGTATATTGTTGCCTATTTTTAGTAGTCTGTGTAATTTTCATATTTGTTTATTTGATTTTGTGATTCTGTCTCATACCCATTTATATGATCAAATTATAGCATTGTCTCTGTTTGTTGTGATTGTTTACAATGTGTGTAATCGACTCGACTAAGTACGTCGATTAGTTGTTTTATAAATTCCTGTTTCTGTTAATGTTGATTGAAATAACCTGATTATCTATTTATAGACTGTTTGTTGACAATCATTGTAGATAGTCAGTTGATTAGTACTCGTAAATTAAATCATGCTTGTTTGCAAATCAGTAAATTCAGCAAATGGATGTTACATATGTTGGTTTCTGGGCAGTAAGTTTCAGGGCACTGTCAATATGCTGACAATGCCCCTGCATTCATACATATTTCAAATTCAGTATAAATTGTTCTGTTGAATTTTGTGTGATGTTATTGTGATGTTGGGTTTAAATTCAATTTTACAAGTGTTGATTAGATATAATTGTGTTAGAAGGTTGCATTCTCAGTTAAGATTCAGTCCAGAACATAAGAGAATTGGTTATAGCTGTTTAAATCAGAAAGCAGGTTGATAATTAAGTTTGAACAGATTATAAAATCTGTATTGTATCAGATTCTGATTTCTTTGTATTAAGGGCAGTAATAACAGTAGGATTTCAGGGGTATTTTTGGAAAAGAAATAGTAGGAATAATATGTTAGTATTAATATGTTATAGTGGAATGTTGATGGCTATAATTTAATGGGATAATGGGAAACAAAGGGTAATGGGAGTGCTGAAAATCAGGAAAAGGTTTTACTTAATGGGATTTAAAGTAGTAAAGCAGATTTTGAATTGGATTTTCTGATTTTAAAAGAAAGAAGGGGTCCAGGCAGCATTACAGAGTAAGTTATATAAGAAGGGGAGTTGGGACTGATTTAAAGGGGAGAAAAGAAGAGAATAAGAGACAGAAGTATATACAAAGGAGAAGAGAAAAGAGAGACATTAGAAGGAGTTAGACAAGGAAAAACCAAGAGAGATTAAGAGAACCACATAGAGAGGAAGTGGAATCTGAAAATTAAGAGATACACATAGGATAGAGAAAAGGAACCAGAGATAGAGAAAAATCAGAAACAGAAATCTGAAAGAAAGAAAGAAAAATCAGAAAATAGTAAAAAAACAGATTTCTACACTAGAAGCTAGTGCTAAGGTTGAATTTTTGAGATTGAAATTTTCAGTTTGCCTTCTCCTAAGTCTTGAAAAATCAGAAATACTGTTTTTCTCGAATCTGTCCGGATTTGTTCGATCCCATTGTTTAGTTTGAAATCTGAAATTTCTTAAAGAGTCCTTCTACGGTGCGTCTGGGCTTCATGGGTCTTGTTGTTTGTTGTTGAAATCTGTTGAAACATTGGTATATTTTGCTGATTTAGTTGTTGCTGCTACTGCTGAAATTTGCCTCTTTTACCCTCATTTCCAGGTATATATTTTAGACTCATGTTGTGGAAAGTTTCAATATTGTCAACTAAATGAAGTGTGAAATTATAATTATGTCTTTTACTCGTTTAAATCTATTAGTTTAAATTTCAATTTTGTTTCAGTTAGTTAACATGGTAGTATGCTTAACATGATCACTACTAGTTAATCATTCCCTTTTGAAGTTCGTATAAGCGTCGTAATAATGTTATCTATTTCAGAATTTCATTAAGTATAAGTTATGTTCGAATTGTCAAGATAGGGAACATGGCAGAAAGTTGGTCATTAATTCAATCTTGTGATATTGTTAGCTAAGTAAAGAATAGTGTAGAAATATCAAACAACTATATTATTAGCCTATTTTGTCAAGTATCCGATTTTGTTTAAGGCTAGATAATGTTAATTGTATTTCGTTCATATATGGCATAATAACGGTTATGTGAATAGCCATGGTAGAAATGTGAATTGATATAATCCGTCCCGTTTATGATGTTGGAATATGATGAATGGTTCGGACGTTCCACTACGTTGCATGTGATGCCATTTTATTAAGTCAATTTGTATAATAGTTCTCTTTCTCACCAACTTGATTATTTATCATTGTAAACAAATTAACCAAACAATTATAACTTTGGACTAAAAACAAGTATACGAGAATGAGATGGGATTTATAAGCACGAATTGCAACATTTTATGTCAAGGATATGTAGAAATAGAGTTCGCACTAAATATAAATAATGAAAATTCTTCGGAAACTATTAATTTGTTTATCAAATTAATTCTTTTCCCAATTTTATATGTGATTCGATTTTTGGGTATACTAATGTTGTATTCACGATAAAAATGGTAGTACTAAGCACACGTTGTTTATTTTTGTTTTACTCTTTAAATTCGAATGGTTTTGAGGAATATAATTCACACGCGAAAAATATAATTTGTGGTCAACACTTAATAAATTGTGAATTCTATTAAAGGAATCTAAAGGCATCTCAAATAGGGATTTCTCATGACTTTCACATAAAAATGCATGGACGCAATAAACAATTTGTGGAACATTTATACTACCATCAAGAATATTTTGTGTGATTAGGGATACGTTCGAGTGACCTGATTATATTTCTAAAAGCAATTCGGATTATGCGTTCGCGCAACTTCGAGCGAACATTTAATTAAAAAGGGGTTCTTCGGAGAATATCAAATTAATTTCATATAACCCGAGATGTGCAGTTCACTATTTAATCATACAAGAGCGACGAACGTTCTTAATTTTATTTTAAGCACAATTTCGAACATAAGTCTATTTTTATAATAAAAATAAACAAAAAATAATATTATCAATCTTATCATGTACACGTATGCGTGACACGATTCTTCACGTTTATAAAAAATATACGACACGAATATACGTACGCGTGATTCGTTTAAGGGTCTATAATTATGAACAATCTAAAACGGTAATGAAAATTATGTATTTAACAAATCAAGATAATTAAGCCAAGTATAATAACGGTTAAGAGACCGTGCTAGAACCACGGAATTCGAGAATGGGTAACACCTTCTCCCGAATTAACAGAATTCCTTACTCGGATTTTCTGGTTCGCAGAATGACAAATAGAGTCATATTCTCCTCGATTCGGGATTAAAACCGGTGACTTGGGACGCCTTAAAATTCCCAGGTGGCGACTCTGAAACAAACAAGCGAATCCCGTTTCGACTGTCCTTTAATTGGAGAAAACTCCCTCGCACCCTCGCCGGGGGCGGAAAGAGGAGGTGTGACACCGCTTAATGAGAATTACCAATATATAAGAGAAAATAGTTAAAAGCATCTCACCATGTCACGACCCTAAACTGGGACCCGGTCGTGATGGCGCCTCTCGTGAAGACAAGGCCAGCCGACACACTTTCAATTCATTTGTAATCAATTAAGATAATAAATATTAAGTCTTAAACATAATAAAATCCCAAAATAAGTAGTGAACAGTACAATTTGCGGAATTTAAACCAACACAGCCTGATGTCGGGGTGTCACCAGTCATGAACATCAATAATACCACTACAAGTCTGAAAGTCTACAAAGCTATTACAGAATCACTAACAAGAGAAAGGAAATGAGATAAAGGGGGAGAAGCACGGGGCTGCGACGTCGAGCACCTACCTCGTGAACTCCAAAGTCTGTCGGGAACTCTCAACCCTTGCAAGTAGGATCAGCAGTGCCTGAATCTGCACACGGGTTGCAGGGAGTAAAGTGAGTACTCCAACTCAGTGAGTAATAATCATAAATAAAGACTGAGAAATAAGAAATCACGTAAGACACATCACAGACTATAAGGAAGCAGTAAAAGCCAGTAAAAACAGTAAAGATATGTAAAGTCACTGAGTTCAGTTTAAACTTTATAAAAATGCCTTTTTAACAAGTAAGCAAGTAAATGACAGGCAAATAGGGAAAGATAAATACATAAAGGATCGCCCCTCAGGCATAATGTCAACAAATCCGCCCCTCGAGCAATATCTTAAAAATAATACCAGCTCCTCGGGCTATATCTCGCATCACAATGAGTACCCACGCTCACTGGGGTGTGTACAGACTCCTGGAGGAGCCCCTTACGGCCCAAGCGCAATATCAAGCCATCTCGTGGCATCATCACTAGGCTCTTGGCCTCATATCAACAAGCCACCTCGTGGTGTACAAATCTCAGGCCCTCGGCCTCATAATCATAATATGATGTTTCCTCACAACATAGGCCCTCGACCTTACTCAGTCAGAATCTCATAACCCGCTTGGGCAACAGTAAAACATGATGCTCAACCCAAAATATCATTTAAAATATTATTTTAAGTGTTAAAGCAGAGTAAACATGGTTGAGTTATGAAAACAGTAGAATATAGCATGACTGAGTTTAAGTATAAAGTCAAAACAGTGAGGAAATAAAAATAAAAATCACCCAAGGGTTCAAATAGTTGGCACGAGACCCAAATATGACATTCACCCCAAAACATGATGATAGCAAATAGTTTTCAGTCAAATACGCGGTAAATCAATCATTCGGGATGGACTAAGTCACAATCCCCAACAATGCACGACCTCACGCTCGTCATCTAGCGTGTGCGTCACCTCAATATAGTACAATAATGTGCAATCCGGGGTTTCATACCCTCAGGACAACATTTACAATCATTACTCACCTCTACCCGGTCCAAATCTCTAGCTCCTGATACCTTTGCCCCTCGAATCGGCCTCTGGATGCTCCAAATCTAACCAAAATTAGTGCAAAACCATCAAAATATGCTAAGGGAACAAATCCCACTCGAAAGAAATCAAATTACAATACAAATCCCGAAATTGGCCAAACCCGACCCTCGGGCCCACGTCTCGAATTCCTATAAAAATCCCATCAATGGACTCCTTATCACCCCCTGAGTTCATTCATACCAAAAGAATCAAAATCCAACCACAAATGACCCCTTAAATCCCAAATTCTAGGTCTCCAATTACAAGCTCTAGTTCTTCAATTTTAGGCTTAATTTCCATAATTAGTTAGGTAGGATTTACATTAGAGTCGAGTATTAAGTCCATGAATCTTACCTCCAAGTGTTTCCCCTTGAATCCCTCTTCAATTCTTCAAAAAGCTCCAAAATCGCTCAAAAATGGTGGAAATAAACTCCAAAATCGCGGACAAGATGACTATTTAAACATTCTACCCAGGTCTCAATTCCTTCTTCGCGAACGCGGTCAATGCCTCGCGTTCGCGAAGCACAAATTAACTTTGACCAAAAATCCTCTTACGCGAACGCGACCTGACCCTCGCGATGCGATGGTTCCTCGGCCTAACCCTTCGCGAACGCGCTTCCTCTCTCAGAACGCGATGAACAAAGCACCTTGAAACCCAGCTGCCCAACTTCCTCTACGCGAACGTGCTCCCTTTCTCGCGAACGCAATGCATAATCACCTAGCCCTTCACGAATGCGGAGCCTTCCTCGCGAACGCGAAAGCTAAAATCTCAACCTTCTCAACTAACCCTTCGCGAACACGAGGGCCTACTCGCGAACGCGAAGGCCATTTCTCTGCAACACTGAACAACAATTTTCTGCAACTTTCAACATGAAGAAATGATCCGATTGACCACCCGAAACTCACCTGAGGCCCCCGGGACCTCAACCAAACATGCCAACATATCCCATAACATCATTCAAACTTGTTCCAACCTTCAGAACGCTCAAAACAACATCAAAATACCAAATTCGCATCGGATTCAAGCCTAAGAATTACAAAATCTTCTAAATTACGCTTTTGATAAAAAACCCAACCAAACCACGCCCGAATGACCTGAAATTTTGCACACACATCCCAAATGACACAACGGAACTACTGCAACTCCCGAAATTCCATTCCGACCCATATATCAAAATCTCACCTATCAACCGAAAAACGCAAAAAATCCAATTTCGCCAATTCAAGCCTAAATCTACTCCGGACCTCCAAAACACATTCCGATCACTCTCCTAAGTCTCAAATCACCTCCCGAAGCTATCCGAGCCATCAAAATTTACATCCGACCCCTCTAACATATAAGTCAACATCCAATTGACTTTTCCAACTTAAGCTTCCTCAAAAGAGACTAATTGTCTCAAACCTTACCAAATCCTTTCCGGACCCGAGCCAACCAACCCGATCACTCATAGAACCAATAGACAAAGCAATAAGAAGCAGAAATGGGGGAAGCGGGGCGGTAACTCATGAGACGACTGGCCGGGTCGTCACACACCATAATTTACCCAAGAGTTAAATTTTATAGGTTTGAGTTCAGTATTCTATCACAACTCACTAGATTTATTGAATTTGAAATTATTTATTAATACTTATCTAATAATTTTTAATCTATATTTATATCTATCTATATATATATTATTATAAAAGCACGAATATTTTATACTAAATGTTGAACGACAAAAATATCCTTGAATATTGATCAACTTTTATACCCTTAATTATTTAGATTAGTATTCACAATAAGTCATATAAAAAGGACAAAAGTAGAAATACTACCAGCTAGGATAAAGAATTGTAATAGAAAAAGGATATGATTGTGAAAAAAGAAGAAAATATTGTAATAGAAAAAGGATTTGATCGTGAAAAAAGTAGAAAATATATGAATTCGTCAAATTCTAATCCCAATCAAAATTCCAAATTTATGTCCTACTTATTCTTGAAGTTTAAAATTATACTAATTTCATATAAGAACACCCTAAGCTAATGCTGCTTGGTGGGCCGGGCCTGAACCGGACCGGGCCCGCGGTCCTAACGGGCCGGTCCTGGTGGGCCTGAGAAGCCCGTGACGGGCCGGTCTTCATAGATTAGCCCACGAGCCCGGTACCGTTTAGCCCGGGACCGTCAGCCGGGCCTGGGCCGATCCTGCCGGGCCTAACGAGCCCAACGGCTATTTTTTATTTTTTTTTTGTTTTTAAAATTCTCCGACGGCCTTATTTAAAATCTAGCCGTTTGGGCTGACAATTTGACCGTTTTTAAGTTTAGAAAATGGCCATTTAGCCCCCAAACTTTATTTTAACCCCAAACTTTATATAATTACACTTTTTCCCATTTCTCAACTATAAATACCCCCTCATTCTTTCATTTTTATTCACCAATTCATCAATATCTCTCAATCTCTCTCAATCTCTCTACTACAATTACTTAATTTATTGTTGAAATTTCGTGAAAAATTGTGAAGTTGTTGAATTGAAGTTTTCAAGTGTTCAACGATTTTCAATTTTCAAGAAGTTGTTCGGCAATCCGGTAAACTCGTTTCAACTCTTACGTTTTTAGAATATATTTTTGTGTGGTTTAGTTTGCATAATTATAATTAATATGGCATTTACTTTGAAAAAAATATTTGGTAAAGGAAAAGATAAAACCGGTGAAAGTAGTGGCCAACCAACTACCCTTCCCCCGGCTCCCCGACCTAGAAAAGATAAGCAAGTTGAAAGTAGTCGCCAACCTAGACGTCCTCCTCCTTCCGTAATTCTTGATAGTGATCACCCTTGTTTTCAATTTACCGATAGTGAATTTTATCATAATGTTGCACCAGGTGAAAGATTAGATGATGAAATTATGAATGCTCTTTATTCTAATGAAACTATCTTAGAAAATAATGAGAAAAATGAGGATGATGATGAAACCCAAGCACCGGATTTAGATGATACACCTACTAGTCCTCTTAATAACCCAACTGATGCACCGGCCGACCCACCTGTAGAAACTCCTACTTTTAATAGAGAACCTGCTAAACGCCTAGAAACATCATTAGTTTGGAATTTTTTTACTCAAGTAAGAGAACAAAATAAGGCTAAGTGTAAAACTTGTGGGAAATTAATGTCGCATAAATATACTGGAGACCGTAGCGGCACGGGTAGTTTGACTAGGCACATAAAAACACACCCTAGAGATAAGGCTAGATTTTTACAAATGAAAGCGCAGCTAGAGGGGACAAGTGTAGATTCTGCGGTTAACCCTAGTACAGGTTCAAATCTAGTTCAACCAGGAATTAACACTGTCACCGGAGGTATTTTATATTACGATCCAAATAGAGATCGTGAAGAATTAACAAAGATGATTACTGTTATGTGCTTACCTTATACTTTTGCTTCTAATCCTAATTGGGTTCATTATATTAGAAGAGTTTTTAATCCTACTTATAAAGTTGGCCTCGCGCAACAGTTAAGAGTGATATTTATAAATTCAAACATGAATATGAACAATATTTGCGGTATTTATTTACTCATATACCTAATCGGATTTCTATTACTACTGATATTAGTAGAAGTGGTAATGATTGTGATTATCTAACTGTTACAAGTCATTGGATAGATGATGAATGGATAATGCAAAATCGCATAATTGCGTATAGAATAATTAATTCGCGTCACACAGGTAAGTTTATAGCTAACACTGTTGCAGATATTTGTAGATATTTTTGCTTTAGCGATAAAATAATGGCAATTTCTATGGATAATGCTTTTAGTAACACTAGTGCTATAGGCATGCTTACAACAACACTAAATCCCGCATTTACTAATATTTTCCATGTTAGATGTATTTGTCATATTTATCATTTAATTGTCGGTGATGGTATATGAATTTTAAACATAGAAATTGAAAAGGTTAGAATGGCTCTTAATTGGCTTTTTTATTAAAATCGTAGAAGTAGACTTAGAGAGTATTTTAAAAATGATGAATATGGCCATAGAGAAAGAAAGGTTCCTAAACCTTGCCCGACTAGATGGAATTGTATGTACGAAAGTTTAGTAGTTGCATATGAATATAGAAACCCAATTAATGCAATGTTTAATTCTCGGGTAGGTGGTGAGGATGATGATGAAATGCTTACTACTCAAGATTGGACGAATGTTAAAATTCTTTTAGATTTTTTAGAACATTTTCAAATTGCTACAAATGCATTTTCTGGGCAATATTATCCTACTATTTCAAACTGTTTAGTTTATATTGCAGCACTATCTGATTTGTTTGTTGAATTTGGTGAGGGTGGGGACATTTATGAACTTGCTATAAATGAAATGAAACAAAAGTTTAAAAAATATTTTTTTCCTATCCCTCCTATTTATGGTCTTGCTGCAATGTTAAATCCTACAATGAAATTGGGAGGTCCTCATTTTTGGTATTCAAATATTTATAAGGCTTTAGATCTTTCAAATGAGGAAGTTGCTACACTTGCAGATGCAAAAGCCTCAATTAAAATTAATGCTCAAACAGTTTATAATGCTTATCAACTTGCCTTAGAGCATGCTAGGCCAACTATTCCAACCCCTACTTCGTCTAGCTCACAATCGTCTAAAAGAGCTGCGGGCTTAAAAGCTCTTAAATCTTGGACGGAGTTCAGGGGTTCTCAAGGTGATAATTATGATGAAACTTCACATCTAAATGAGCTTCAAGTTTATTTGTCTCAGGGACTTGAAAAGGAGAATCCAGACGGCTCTTTTGATCTTTTGGAATGGTGGAAGGCAAGGGAAAAACATTTTCCGGTTCTTGCAAGGATGACTCGGGATATTTTATCAATTCAAGCTTCAACTGTTGCATCAGAGAGCGCTTTCAGTCAAGCAAGACTGCAAATAGGTGATCATAGAGCGTCTATGAGGGATAGCTTGGAAAAATCAGTACTGTTTAGAGATTGGATCCGCTCGGAAAGAAGAAACTTTGGAATTGCAGAATCACAACCGGCGATAGATGAAGCTTATGAAGAAATGATAGCGGAACTTGCGGAGGATTCGGCTTCGCCCGGAAGTGGTGATGAACAAGCTTCTTTTCCACCACCACCAACGCAACCTCCTCCGAACCTTGAAGGATTTATGAGATTTGTTAGAGATAATACATAGACTAATATGTAACTTGTATTTTGGCACATCTTCCTTAGTTTTTTTTCCTTCTAATGGTGGTATTAGTACCTTGTTGTGCTCATTCCATTGGGGGAAGGATGACTAAGAAAGATATGCCATTTTTGGTAATAAAATTTATTGCTTCTACCCTTGAATATCTTTTCGCAATATTTCTTTGTCTTTACTTAGAATTATTTATAAGCTACAATATATACATAACATACAATATATACTACAAGAAAATATATAAGAGAATATATATACATAAGATACAATATATACTACAAAAAAATATATAAGAGAATATATATACATAAGATACAATATATATACTACAAGAAAATATATAAGAGAATATATATACATAACATACAATATATACTACAAGAAAATATATAAGTAATAAGTTATAATATAAATACATAAGATACAATATATATACTACAAGAAAATATATAAGAGAATATATATACATAAGATACAATATATACTACAAGAAAATATATAAGAGAATATATATACATAAGATACAATATATATACTACAAGAAAATATATAAGAGAATATATATACATAACATACAATATATACTACAAGAAAATATATAAGTAATAAGTTATAATATATATACATAAGATACAATATATATACTACAAGAAAATATATAAGAGAATATATATACATAAGATACAATATATATCTTATAAAAATATATAAGAGAATATATATACATAAGATACAATATATATACTACAAGAAAATATATAAGAGAATATATATACATAACATACAATATATACTACAAGAAAATATATAAGTAATAAGTTATAATATATATACATAAGATACAATATATATACAAGAAAATATATAAGTAATAAGTTATAATATATATACATAAGATACAATATATATACTACAAGAAAATATATAAGAGAATATATATACATAAGATACAATATATATCTTATAAAAATATATAAGAGAATATATATACATAACATACAATATATATACTACAAGAAAATATATAAGAGAATATATATACATAAGATACAATATATACTACAAAAAAATATATAAGAGAATATATATACATAACATACAATATATACTACAAGAAAATATATAAGTAATAAGTTATAATATATATACATAAGATACAATATATATACTACAAGACAATATATTATGCATGACAATTTAGTGTTTTACTATTGTTTTGTTATTTTTCTTTTTCGTCAAGCACTTTAATAATTATATCTACATATATACTACATATATATTTTTAATATAGCCATGATACTACAAGAAATTGCCTTAAAAAAAAACCGCTAGGCCCACGAGCCCGGCCCGTTAAGCCCAGGACCATGTGGGCTTAGGCCCGTCACGGGCCGGTTCCACCCGTTGAGCCCACGAAGCCCGGGACCGCCAGAGCCCAGGCCAACGAAGCCCAGACTCACGAAGCCCGGCCCGTTTGACCCACGAAGGCCCGGACCCGGCCCAGAATACAGTCCTACCCTAAGCCACCTATTACCCTATAATGAAGGGGCGGGTTTGTTGGTTGTACAATTCTAAAATTATTTATTTGCAACTGTGGATTAAGACTCATGGAAAGCTTCAAAAATATCTGAATTGTCGTGAAGCTCATCATTAAAGGGTTACGCTTATAGGTAGTGAATCTGCTTTTATTATTAGTATTAATTTTTGGGAGTTGATTTTGTTTCAATATGATTCTTTTTCAGAAAATTTTAACTTTGATTAGTAGTGCTGGAGTTTTTGTAATTAGTATGGTTTCGTGTTCTTTATTAGCATCGCTTTCGGTTATTTCATGTTTTAATTATGGTATATTTGTCTTAAACTGTATGTTTGTACTGCCATCGTGTACCTTAGTAAATGCAGAGCCCTTTAAAAGATAGATTATTTCTTTAGAATATATATATATATATATATATATATATATATATATATATAAAATTTGTGTTCAATAGAATTATACTAATAATTTCCTAAGATGGATTAATTCATGAAATCCTAATTCCAATCAAGTTGTCCTGCATATTCTTGAAGTCACAAACTATACTAATTCCACATGATCTTACGCCTCATTGAATTTTTTAATAATAGGTTTTCAGCAATTGCTACATGCAGGTACTGGGCTTTTTAAAGGTAAATAATTTTCATATCACATAAATTCTCGGTCGAAAATTTCTTCATATTGAAGTTCCAAACTATAGCAATTCCACGTGGTTTTTCAGCCATAGCTTCGTTACATTTGCTAATAATACATTTTAATTATCATGAACCCTTGCCGCATGCTCAGAATATGGGTCTCCTAGAGGTAATTAATTTCCTTCATGTATTTCAGTTAGGTTGTATTAGTCTAAAGGTTGTTCAACTATTTGCGGAACATGTTGTTGTGTTTATTTTAATAAAAGTGATTTCTAGGATTTGTAATCTTCTATAGTTTGTGTTTATATCTTATTATTTCTTGATGACATAATTCCTCAAAAGATAATATCGTAATATTAGTACATTTACTTAATAATTAAAACTTAAAATCGATTGATTGCCCTTTGAAATATATAAAAGGAACAGTCGTTTGAATGAAAGAAAAGCATTAGAATTTCCTCTTCTTCTTTGGAAAAACGAGAAATAAGTTTATGAACTACGGAGATTGGGCGAAAATTATTGTTCAATGGGATTATTGTTCTTATTCAAGGATATAGTGAATAGTATTTTTCAACAATTAAAAGGTAAGGGATTAAGTAGAATTTAATTATTATTAGAACATAAATTAAATTTTAAAGTTGATATTCGATTATAATTTGAAGAAGAGAAAGGTAATCATTAGGAAAAACACTACACGAAAATGTGGAAAGCAAATCGTACGCTGTTCTTGTTCCGTAACGATAACTCCATTAGTCTCAATTTAACTAGAATGTAATTAGTTAATGATTTTCAGCAATATCATAGAATTTTCTCTTTCATAACTTCAATCAAGAAAAGTAAAATAAATTAAAAAGAAAAGGACCCTAAACTACTTTCATAATCTATATCTATACCGACGTATTAACTTAATGTTGACATGATATTATATTAGTATTTAAAAGTAAATTTAAAATGGATGATAAATCAGTTATTTGTTCTCTTTAATATTAAGTGTTTGGTTCATAAACATTGTTGGCACTTTGGTAACAAATAAATTTGTATCTATAGAAAACAAAAAGTTTGTAATAAGTCAATTGCTTTACAATCATTTTCTTTCGTATAAATAATTAAATTAAAATTTAGGTGCAACTCACATACATAAAAGCTAGTTTCTGAAAAAATATGAAAGACGATAAATAAGAAAAGTTCAAGGAATTACATGGAAATATAATAAATTCATAACAGGAAATATGAAAAATGATGAAACAAGAAAAAGTGCAAGGAATTACATGAAAATATAATAATTTCGTAACATGGATTTGCAGTATCTCATGGCATAATTGCCATTAAGCACATGTTATAAAATTATCAGCGAGAATATGTGTACAGCTACAGCAAAACCAACAGCCACTACAGTCGCTATCACTTTTACAATGACTTCCACAAGTTAGAAAAAAATCATTTTGTTGTGGGAGTAATCTCCTTTGAAGTCCCGATAGATCAGGATCAATATCACGTACAGCCATAACTTGAGTCGTAGTGAACCACGTCAAGTTCACTGAAAAATGTCACAATCGCAGTTATCAAAATCAAAATTATAACAGAAAAACACATATCCGAAGATATATACATATAAATATTAATTGCACAACCAATTATATTGAATTATAGAGATAGTCACAAGTGTAGTAATGTAAAATCAAATTTTAAATATAAAGTGAGAAAATACTAACCAATGGTTGCTAGGAGAAGAATAGCATAAAAGAAACCATGGTTAAGCAATGCCATTCTACTAAAAAAATGTACTTCAAGCTTTGTTGAAAACTTGTGTTTGAGCATTTTTCTCCTTTTCAAAGGGCACAATTTATAGCCATCTTATGTTATGAATTGTCTTCTAAAATAATTTATAGTCGTTTTTTACTTTCTTTTTCTTTATTACTTATTGACCTTTCTTTATGTTTAAATCCTGCTCGGCCTGACACCATTATTAGTATTACAATTAATAGTTCGAGTGTTCTCTCCCAGACTTTTTCAGAAAAGAAGAATTTCTACGGGATTGTTACACAAATAGTTGGCCAGAATCACTGTTTACTTATTTAGCTGATATACATAGATTATATATTAATCATACATAATTATATACATATTATATATGAATTATATATATATTATACACATATCGGCTATTTTTAGTTTAAGAGATTAGGTGGACGACTAGTTGGGTTAATATTAATTCATATAAATTGACTGAGAGATCTTAGCCCGATAAAAAATTATACATTAACACGACTTCAGATCCAATTTTTTCGATAGAAACATGTGAGTATTTAAGAGGAATTATGCCAATAACATTTTGATAATGATGACTAGAATATGCTATTAAACTACATAGAATTCATTTAATTAGAGGAACTTAAAAATACTTCTTTTTCAACTATGCATGTTCTCATGTCAGAATTTTAATTGGGTACAAAATTTTGTAATTAACAATTCAAATAAACTTCCTTGTAATATTTCTCATTAGCATTGAGGAAATGTACATTGCACAATATATACGGTTAAAATCGGACCTACCCAATTTTACTATTTGATCAAGACAAGAGAGTTGCATCGGGAGTAGCCTCATAATGAATCAGACCCGAACTCGAAGACGAGGCATCGAGTCTAAAGATCGAAGTGTCTGTTGAGATCGAGGCCAGCAGCAATCGAGACTAAGCAATAAGCATGACCGACTTCGAGTGAAGTGCAATAACGGAAAGGCGAGATATCCATAACCGGTTGAATATCACGCCGAAAATTTCGAAACAGATCAAATGAAGGGCGGTTATTTGTACCAATCATGAGATTTACTTCCGTAAGTAGAATTGTACTATAATTAGGATCCCTCTACTATATAAAGGGGGGTCCCCATTGTGAGCACGTGATTTTTGCCCTACATGAAAATAACTCCTAAAAATAGACCAAAAATAATTTTTATTGATTTTAGGAATCTTTCTTTATTTATTTGCATTCATGCATTTTTAATATTTTTAAATCATAGAAAAAATTCTAAAAATTATCATTTTTACATATTTAACTTTTAGTCTTTTAAATTAGTATTTTTCTTTAGTTTTAAGTTAATTAGTTGTTTTAATGTTAAAAATAAATAAAGAATTTTAATTTCTACAAAAATAGATTAATTAATTAAAGAAAAGAAAAAAAGGAGAAAAGGAAATTAGGAAGAATGTATTTTTGGTCTTGTTTCTTCTAAAATTGGGCCAATTCCTAAAGGCCCAAATCAATTCTAAACTCCAACCCAATTCCAATACCCATTTGACCCATTACTCCTTTTTCATTTCTTATACCCTAATCTCTCACATAAAAGGGGAGCTAAGGCACAAAAGAGAGGGGAGAAGACCCTTCTTCTTCAGAGCTAGAGCAAAAACGACGCTACACCCCCTGCTTCTTCTTCTCATTTTCACTCAACAATGGAGACCCCTTAAAGTGTGGACCTCTCACTACTTCTTCCTTATTTTTTTCTTTTTTCTTTTACCCAAAAACAGAGAAAGGGAAACTCTCCTTCTTCTTCTTCTTATTCTTCTTTTTCTTCTTCTTCTTCAAAGTCACGACATCCATTTTATTTTGAAAAAAAAATCAGAAAAATCCTCTAATCTCCATTGTCACTCTCTTGGGCAAAAGAGAACTCATCAATGACCCTCCCCTCCCCGAAAACACCTTCAGCCATTTCCAAATAGCCCCGAACGCCCCTCAACAGTCATTAACCACCCCTCCTTTGGTCTTTTCTTCATCTCATTTCAATCTCACCACCCACACTCAATCCCACGCACATACGTCTGAAATGGTTAAGAGAAGCAGCTTGAGGCTCGGACATCTGTGGTTCTAAAAAAAATCAAAACAAAAAAAGAGTAAAATTTCAAATCTGGGTTTGTGTAAGCCGTGGAAGTTCGAATTTGTGATTATATTGATGACTTTGGTTGTGTCAAAGCTGTTGAGCTCTAGTTTGCAGTGGCCAGACCTTCATTTGTCAATCTCAGTTATTCTTATTGCCTAGGTACACATGTATATCCCTATTTCTTCGAGTTAAAATCTAGTGAAATCTGAATCTTTTTTTGTCTAATTTTATAAGTGTAGCATGCTTAATGACTGAATTTGCTTGAGAACTTCTTCTCCATCAATTTCTGATGATAGTAATGTGGTTAATTGAACAAGTAAGTATGTTAGGCCCTGGTGATTGATGTAGTATTTCAGTCGGTTAATTGGATGGAAAATTGCGTTACTTGTTTGATTTTGTTTTCTCGGCTCTTTCTTTCTTTGTCTTTTCTTGTTGTTATAGAATTAGCCGAGACAGATTCTGGAATTTTAGTTGTTTAACGTGATGTTAATAGAATTTTAGCTTTGGGTTTGGTACCATTGTCTGTTGATTCTGGAAGGTGTAAAGATTGCTTTAAATTTGGGAAGAAAACATGTCAAGGCATAGGCAACAATTGTGGAGTGATACTACTTCCACAATCACTCTATAACTAATAACATCCACAAAAATCTCATAGATTAGGAAAATAATCCAAATGCGCTAGTTGTTTTAGGAGTGATTAATAAGCTATTGTGACTATGGGTACGGTTCCCGTGACATAGTTACGATGCCTAATTCCAAAATTCGGGGGTGCATCTCATGTAACCCGATTATAACAACTCCGAATAATAAACCCCTTTGAAATAATCTGAGGCGTGCCATGCCAAAGCAAATTCCAAAACTCATGGCCCTCACTTAATTAAGTTTAACTTTTAGAAATCGAGGTGTGCCATTAGTGAATCCATGGCCCTCGCAAACTTGAAAGTGCACAGTTGCTTTAGGCGCACAATTTAAATTAATTTTCTTAAACTCGGGTGTGCATTTCATGTGACCCAAATCCAAATCTCAATAATGTTAAATAAAATGTGTCGTAGACCGCGAGTGCATTTCATGTGACGTGGTTCAACGCGTATTTTAAATAATGTTGAATCTTCCGAATAACTAATTAAAGCGGTTATAAAGTTAAAAATGCACATAGATTTAAAGGTATTTTTTAAATCAGATAATAGGCCAATTATAACAGTTGAGCGACCGTGCTAGAACCACGGACTCCGGGAATGCCTAACACCTTCTCCCGGGTTAACAGAATTCCTTACCCGGATTTCTGTGTTCGCGGACTGTAATACAGAGTCAACTTTTTCCTCGATTCGGGATTTGAACCGGTGACTTGGGACACCATAAATTATCCCAAGTGTCAACTCTGAATTTTTAATAAAATGATCCCGTTTCGATTGTCACTTCAAGTTGGAAAAAACTCCCTTATATACACCCCTTCTCGGGGGTGTAGGTAAAAAGGAGGTGTGATAGCTCTGACGACTCTGCTCGGGATCGAACCTAGAATCTCTGGTTCAGGGTTCAAGAATTCGAGCTTAGATGAATTGTTATAGTTGGCTTTATCCATTATTTGATTTTGTTACATGTTTGGGCCTAATGGGCTAATTGTTGCTTTTACCGCTTTGATATTCTGTGAACTGTATATAAACTGCTACGAAGCCCTTCCTCTCTCTGAGTCTTCTAAATAATGGAGAAGTGTGCATTTCGTGTGACTTCTCTTCTGTTAGAGTCATATCCTAAATTTTAGAACGAGGTTCGGACAAGTTTCAAAGCCGGTGAAGCTTCTGTATTCCCAGTACGCTGCCCTCCCTCGGCTTGAGCTATCCGCTCGGGTAAGCCATGTCTAGAACAATAAACCCAGGTTTTAAACCTAGTATAACAAGACCTCATGTCGGATCCCTAATAGGAACGTTTGTTTGCATCACGTGCATCTAACTTTGGGGACTCAACACAGGGGTTGGGTCCGTCTAGGACAGGTGTACCCAAAATAACAGACCATCTTGATGCATCCTATGTGCTACATGTTGCATTTAATCAAGGGTAAAAAGGTTATTTGGCGGACCAATGATAATTGAGGACAAATGAAAAAATAAAAAAAGAAAAAAAGAAAAAGAGAGGGTGACATGTGAAGATAAAGCGAGTGGGGCCTAATTATGTTTTCTGTCACATTTTTGTTAAGAAAAAAAAGAGCTTGAAAATTCGAAAAAAAAGATTTTGCACTTTTTCATCATTTTCCGAAAAATCAAAAAAAAAATCCAAAAAGATTTTGCATATTTCATCAATTTTTCAAAAAAAAAAGAGACAAAAAAAAATGTTTTCTCTAAAATTAGTTATTTTTTTTAATTCTTGCCCGTATCCAATTTTCCCGAACTATGCCAGTTTGATTCTCACAGGGTGTGAGATACGTAGGCAACCCCATCGGGTCCAACTTTCTTTTTGCAAAAATAGCCCAAAAGAACAAAAGTTTTAATTTTATTACAAATAAGTAAGGTGATGTCATTCTTGTCTAAAATAGTCGAATGTCCTCAAAGGGGCGCCGAAAGGTCGTTTTTGCAAGAATAGCCATCTTTGGTCATTTTTCAAGGTTTTTGTCGGTTAGCGAACACAGCCTTAAAATCTTCATTTTCGGAGCGCTGAAAGGCCGTATTGGCAAAGCCGAATATTTTTGTGAAAATTTTTAAAAAATGGTCATTTTTCTTGAGTCAAAATGAGTCATAGTTTTCTCTTAATTAAAATCACCTTAATAAATGTGCAGGATGAGCACAATTCAAAATGAACCTTTCTGAGTCCGTGAAGAGATACCGTTGGAGCTACATATATGGTGGCATGATTTGGGGGACAATAGCAGGGAAGTTGTGATAAAAACGTTGGGTGGTCTTGTCGGGCTCTTGAAGGTTAAGCCGAGAAAGGACACAATTGAGGCCTTGATACCATTTTGGGACCCAGCACATAATGTATTCCACTTTGCTAATATTGAGTTAACTCCTACACTGGAAGAGATAGCAGGCTACACCGGTTTTGAGGGGAATCTTAGAAATCAATACCCGGTAGCACCGAGAACAGTAACCCCTCACAAATTTTTCGACTTGTTAAGCATCAGTCGGGACATCCGAGACGAAAATTTGGCCAAAGGATTCTGTACCTTCTACTTTTTGTACCGATGTTACGGAAATCCCCGTGGCTTCGAGACGCCAGATACCGGTCGTACTCACGCGGGAAACCAAGACAAATGGGAAGCTCAGAGAGGATTAGCTTTTATAATGGCGTTCCTGAGTACTTTGATTTGCCCCAGAAAAGATGGGAACATAGAGTTAGGACTCGTGGGGATAGCCGACTTTATGATGAAATAGGCAAATGGGACCATAGTGCCGATGATTTTGGCAGAAATTTATCGAGCTCTGACCCTTTGTCGAGAAGGGGGAAAGTTCTTTGAAGGGTGCAATATGCTGTTACAATTATGGATGGAGGAACACCTTTGCCACCGTCCTGGATACTTGAATTTTGGTATGACTGGCCTCAAGTGCATTGAAAAACATGAAAAGAGGGTAGAGGGTTATGAGTTCTTGGATGGTACCAAAGCATGGCATGCTCATTTGAGATCTTTGACTGCACATAAGATCGAATGGACATTCGGGTGGCTCTCGGTCAGTGAAGTAATTTATATGTCGGCTGAGGTATGTTTTCTGCTGTTGATGGGTCTTCGTAGTATCCAGCCTTATGCTCTGCGCCGAGTTGTACGTCAGTTGGGCCGATACCAGACCATCTCACACGATGAGAATTTGAGTCGACAGGTTATTGAGTTGGAACCAAAAGCCGCTTTTCCAGAAGAAAAAGTGCATCGGATTTGGCATCAGTGCAGATTATTAGAACCTAGAACTCAAGTACGAGATCTATCTAGAGGCGAGGTGGAGCCTAGTTACACTACTTGGTATGGTAAAAGATCCCGAGTTCATCATAAGCCCGAATGGACCGCAAAGAAACCCCATGTCCAACAATTTACCGACGGAGCACAGGTGCAATGGGACTGGTTGACCAAAGAAAATGAGTACCGAGCCACCATAAGTAAACTGGAAAAACAAGTCATGGACCTTCAGTTTGAGAATGGGTTGCAAGTCGCCGCAGATGAAGGCGAGAAGAAGAAGTTAACTCAGGAAAATAAAGCCCTCAAAGCTCAAATCCGGAAGATGAAAATAGCTGCTAGAAACCCAGAAAGAAGCCTAGCGGATGAAAGGCTTATAAGCAGTCTGAAAAAGAAAGCCCTTGAGTATCAAGATGACCTAGAAAAGTCTGAGGCCAGTCTAGCGAAACTGGGCTCAATTGGCAGAAAATGCAAAAGGTCGGACACAGTTTGTGCAACAAATGAAGAGAAAGTATGAAGGGACAATCACCAGCCTAAAAAGAAAAGTAACTACTCTTGAGAATGAGGCAGCCAAGCAGGCTAAAGATTTCAAAGCTGATAGGGAACATTGTTATAATTTGATGGCTCGGATGGAGGAAGAAATGCAACAGTTGCAAAATCAACATCTCCATGATACTCAGGTGTTAGAAGCCCGGAATCAACAGGTCGGGCGTCTGCTTCAGGAAAAGGGTAGAATCCGAGAGCGGGTCAGAGCCATTGCCGACTACATTGTCGTAAAATGCCAAGCATGTGAGGATATGACTCGCACCACTTTCTTCGCGGCAGTGATGACGTTTGTCCAACAGATAATGAGTGATTTGGAGAGGCTTCAAAGAGATCTTGCATATAGGCCCGTGGTGAGACCGAATGATGTCCCGCTGGCCCCAGGAGCATTTGAGGCATTAATGTATTCATGATTTTCGTTAGAGTCTGTTAGTCTGCGAGTCTGTATTTTCTTTTATTGGAGTCTGTTAGTTGGTTTTCGAGTCTGTTGTTTTCACTTTTCTATCAGAGTCTATTGGTTTTGTTTTGAGTCAGAGTCTATTAATTTCCCTTTTCGAGTCTGTTAATTTTGTAATTTGAGTGGTTGCAATCAAAACTGTTTTATTTTATGGAAAAATTTGAATCCCAAAAACATTTTGTTATTTATTTTTTACACTTATCTCCAGAACTACACAAAGATCTGATTCATGCGGGGTCATGATACGTAGGCAACCTACATAGGGTTCGATCGAATTATTTTTTATTTATTAAAATAAAAAAGAAAAGAAAAAAAGAGAGAGAAAAATGGGAAAAAAGAGGTGAAATCATGGGATGTGAGAAATGAGAGGAAATACAAGAGCGATAATCAGAAAGAAAAAGGGGAAAGAAAATGAACGAGCTAAGAAGTGCGAGGAAAGAAAAGAAAAGAGAAGATTCAAATGGACAAATTGGGATGATGCCAAGTGACATTATGACCCTCGAAGTCATTCTAGAACCGATAATTGTGACTAGGTGCATTGCACGCAATGTGATATTTTAGTTGTTAATGCCCTAACGCTAACGGGATGACCCTATTTTGTTCCTTTTGATATCTTCATAGCAATAAAGTGGTTGGTTTGTGGTTCTCGAAGTAGTAACTCCTCTCTATAACATAAAAGGCAATGGCGGACAACAACATAACTAGGTTGGTGGATACCGGTGCCCGAAAGCAGTTGGTTGAACAGGACACTGGTTTGGCTGATGAGGTAAGGATGTTGAGACAACACATGAAGGACATGTATCAGGCCTGGATGACTGGGAAGGCACCACCCCCGCCACCACCTAGCTTCTTAGATGCTGCCTTTACCCAAAATCTGGTCGTAGTGCCGGATGATTCCCCATACTTTCCAGATCCACCCATTTATCACAGCTTTCCCAACCACCCTAGTAGCTCCATCACTCTTCCTCCAATTACCTCTTCTCAAAATTGCCCTCCTGTCATATCCACTATTCCCAACAATGAATATCCACTCAAAGCTCATGATGACCAATACTACCCCGTAGAGGTTGCCTGCAAGGTTCCTGACTCATACAAGAAGAGCCCTCGGGATGAGCTTCATGCTGAACATGAGAAAGTCATAGGAAGAGAAGGGCGAGGTGGGATACCCAAGAGGCGGAAAGGCATAGAACAGTCCATAAGGAATAAGCAAGGAATGGGAGACCAGGGTAGCATGTCTTGCAAAGAGTTGTCTGTGTCCCCTGACGTTCGCCTACCCGCGGTATTTAAAGTGCCACAACTTAACTTGTATGATGGGTGTGGAGATCTGGTAGCCCATTTGATGGATTATTGCAATGAAATGAGAAGTGTTAGCGAGAAAGATGATTTGTTGATGGCGTATTTCAGTGAGAGCTTGCCTAAGGAAGCTTTGGAATGACATAATCGTCAAGATGTCGGTAAATGACCTACACTGGGTGGCATGGCTCAAGATTTTGTTCGATACTTTCTGTAGACATGTGATTTTTGACCCTCCCCAAGATTTTTCATATTTTAGCACGTAAATATTTAATTTAGGCCTAATATAGCCATTTTAATTAATTCTGACTCTTTTACTTTATTTTATTACAAGAAAATAAAAATTACAAAAAATAGGCTCATTAAGGTTTTGTAGTCATTTTTAATCTTGAAAAATACCAAAAAAAATAGTTTTATTTTAATGATCAGTCTTATTTTAATAATTATTTCTTGCTTAAGTAGAGCTAATTAATACTTTTGATAATGCTTTTAGTTAATTAAGCTATTTTTAAACATAGCTAGTCATAATGGCCCAAGTTTCTAACCCATTCTTTAAGCTCAATATCCAATACTCATTAAGCTAATCCTAGGGACCCTTCTAGACTTTTCTTTGGAACAAAAAATAAATAAAAAGACCATAAGGACTTAACACAAAAAGACCTAGAGACTAATTTGCAAAATACACACAAATACACATTAGACCTAGACTCTACCATAAAGAGAGGAGAGAGGAAACAATACAGGGGGGAGCTCGAAAGAAACAGTGAAATCATCTTCATTTTCTTTAGCTCTGTGAGTTCCATTAAAACACATTAAATTTCCTTCACTTTCACCACTGAAGTCACCCCCAAGAATAGCTCAAAAATGACCTGAAAAACAACTTGTTTTCCAGTGCAAAAATCAGTTTGAAACTACCAAAAAACAAGCTGTAAAAACAGCCCAATAAACCCAGCAAAAACTGAGCTAAAAGCTCGATGAAACAGTCCCCTTTCGTGAAAAACAACAGCTCCAAAAATTGAATTTTGTCGGTGTCGAGGTCGCCGACTTGGTTTTAGGTTCGAGGCGCATCTTAGTCTAGATTTTGTCGTCAATTTTCTCGTGTTTTTGCTCCTTTCAATCATCATTTTGTAAAGCTTCAGGAATAAATGTTGGATTATAATGAGCAAAGCTTCTCGCTATAAGCTGAACCTCTCTCATCCTTTTGTCTGGCCTTTATTTGGCTTTCTGCTGCTTGTAAACTCAATCATAGCATAACTAGGTATGTTCTCTTTGTATCTATATTTTCAGATTTAGCATAATGTGAAATTATGATTATTTTGATTTATTTGTTATTGTTGTTTGGATGTGCTGTTTCGAATTAGTCTAGTATAATAAGTATCGAGTAGTTTTTTTTTGAGAATATTATTCCAATTGACTGAAGTTGTCCGCATGAAAGTGATTTAAAGTGAATTGTCGATTCAATGTTAGACAATCCAAATAATTCCTTGTGCATCGATAAAAGAATTTTAGGGATTTGATTTTTTTAATTTATTTAGCTGGTTCACGCCAAAGTAGCAAAGTCATAATTAATGCAGCATTGTTCTAATGAATTCAGCCTTTCGAGTTTTTAAGTTCTTGTTGCACATGTTGGCAGCATTTTGTGCATATTTGGATCATGAATGAGCTTAAATACATAATTAAGTGTGCCACAAAGTTGTTGCATATATATATATATATATATATATATATATATATATATATATATATATATATATATATATTTAAGAGTCTATTTTGCTTATCCTTTCAGTCGGTTTTGTCTGTGTTTGTCGTGATATGGGGCCTTTATTTACCCCAATTAATTTCCATAACTTATGCCTTTGCAAATAATCTCAAACCTAGAAACAAACAATTGATGAACATCTGTAGTTTGCTTTAGTCGAGTATAATCCTTAGAATAAATTGGGGCGTGTCGTGCCAAGTAAAAATTTCAAAATGCATGGCCCTCACTTAACTAATTTGAATCCTTAGAAATCGAGGCATGTCATTTAGTTGAATTTTTCATGGCCCTCGCAATTTTGAAAGTGCGTAGTTGCTCTAGGTGCGCTATTTAAACTAATTTCCTTAAACTCGGGTGTGCATTTCATGTGACCCAACTCCAACTCTCAACAACGTTAAATAAAATGTGTCGTGGATCGCAGGTGCATTTCATGTGACGTAGTTCAAGGCGTGTTTTAAATAGCGTTGAATCTTCCTAAAAATAATTAAAAGCAGTTTAATAAGTTAGAAATGCACATAGGTTTTAAAACATGTAATTAAATCAGATAATTAAGCCAAATGTAATAGTTGAGCGACCGTGCTAGAACCACGGAACTCGGGAATGCCTAACACCTTCTCCGGGGTTAATAGAATTCCTTACCCGGATTTCTGGTTCGCGGACTGTTAAACAGAGTCAATTTTTCCTCGATTCGAGATTTAAAACAGGTGACTTGGGACACTATAAATCTCCCAAGTGGAAACTCTGAATTTAATAAATAAATAATCTCATTTTGATTGTCACTTAAATTGGAAAAACTCTCTTATATCCCTTTCGGGGGTGTAAAAAGGAGGTGTGACAGCTCTGGCGACTCTGCTGGGGAACCAAACCCAGAACTTTGGTTCAGGGTTTAAGAATTCGATCTTAGGATAGCTGTTATGATTGGCTTTATCTGTTATCTGATTTTCCTACATGTTTGAGCCTAATGTGCTAAATGTTTTTACCGCTTTGATATTCTGTGAACTGTATGTAAACTGTTGCGAAATCCCTTTTCTCTCTGAGTCTTCTAAATCATGAAGAAGTGTGCACTTCGTGTGACTTCTTTTCTGTTAGAGTCACATCCCAAATTTAGAACGAGGTTCGGACAAGTTGCAAAGCCGGTGAAACTTCTGTATTCCCGGTACGCTGCCCCCCCCCGACTCGAGCTGTCCGCTCGGGTAAGCCAGGTCTAGAACAATACACCAGGTTTTAAACCTAGAATAACATATCCTCATGCCGGATCCTTAGTAGGAACGCTTGCTTGCATCACGTGCATCTGACTTTGGGGACTCAACACAGGGGTTGGGTCCGTCTAGGACAGGTGTACCCAAATTAAAAGACCATCCTGATGCATCTTACGTGCTGCTTGCATATCTGTCTATTTCGGCTTGCATGTTGACTCGCTTCTAGAATAGGGAAAGAAAATAAAAAAAAAAGAGAAAAAAGAAAATCAAAAAAAGAAAGAAAGAAGAAAAAAGAAAAGAGAGTGAGAGGTAGGTATATGAAAAATCCTGAAACTCTGCCGAAATTTTGAAAAAGAAAAGTCATTTCAAAATAAGTCATATTTTTCTGTTCCGCCAAAAATGGGCGAACTACGCGGGTCTGATTCTCACCGGATGTGAGATACGTAGGCAAACCTCATCGGTTCCGGCTCATAATTTTCAAAATAAATCCAAAAATATTTTCCTTTACTTCATCTCTAGAAAAGTCTCTTTTTGAGACCCCCAATTTTAAAAAAATCCAAAAATATTTTCCATTACTTGCTTCTTTAAAAAGCCTTTCTTTTAGACCCTAATTGTTTTTTTAAAAAAATACAAAAATATTTTCTTTTAATTTCTTCCAAAAATCCAAACATATTTTCATTCTTCTTTCAAAAATTGAAAAGAAAATTCAAAATTCAAAAATATTTTCTTTTTTTAGAAGCATTTCTTTCATAAATTCAAAATAAAATTCCAAAAAATATTTTTCTTTCTTCTTTAGAAGTTTTTCTTTCGAAATTCCAGAAAAAAATTCAAAAAAAAAATCTTTCTTCTTTAAAAGTCTTTCTTTGCAAAAATGCTGAAGAAAAATCAAAATCCAAAAATATTTCCTTTCTTCTTTATAAGTCTTTCTTTCGAAAAAATAAAATAAACAATTCCAGAAAAGTTAGTTTATTTACTTTATTCATGATCTTCCCGAACTACGCAAGATCTGATTCATGTTCCCACATGATACATGTGAGCACGTGATTTTTGTTTACGCGACAATCACTCCAAAAGAAATCGAAATAATAACGAATGGTCTCGCTGTACAATTTTTGGAATTTGCGTGGCATTTTTTGTTAGCTATTTGCGGTTTTGCCCGTGTCAATTTAGTCTTGTCCAACAAAAATACAAAAAATGTGTGTCAAGTGTAAGTTTAGGATATTATTCTACTATTAGGAATTAATCGAACCATAATTCGGTTATTAAAAGGAAAATCACAAAATGCATCTTTTATTTTTATTTCGTCATTAAGTGATGTTATTTTAATTAAATGTTAATATGTGTGTTAATTGTTGTTTAAAATTTGTATAGTGTTATTTGACAATTTAATTGGGAAATAAAAAAAATAAAAAAAGAAAAGGATCTTGGGATTGGGCCAATTTTAATTAAAACAAACAGGCCCAAACCAAAACAACCCAATCCAAAATCCCTGTTTTCCCGGTCCAATTGAGCTGGCCACACAACCGTCCAAACGACGTCGTTGAGCCGCTTTCAATCTGGACCGTTGATCTCAGAACGATCAACGTCCAAGATCACATCCCCCGTACCCACATACGAACCCGACCCGTTCAACCCCGGACCAACCCGACCCCTTGCATTTGAAACGACACCGTCCCCCACCAGCTGAAAGATCCTGGCCCTTCATCTCGCCTCATCCGACAGCCAGAATCTATTTACCCACTAACTATATAAATCTCAAACCTCACCCCACGCCCCATCCAAACACCCCCCCTTTCATCGTCCTCACCACAGACCCAAACCCTTTAGAACCCTAGCCGCCTCTGTGCACCTTCGCCGTAAAGCCGGCGGCAAGGACGCCGGTGACCACCACCCCAACACCCTAGGACCACTCAACCACCCCGAACACGAATCCACCAACCGTTTAGTTCGAATCAACCCCTAGGTAAAATGAAGATTCGAGCAAAAACTCGATCTACACCGACCCACCCCAGATTCATACTAGACACTCCCCAGACCTCCCTCGTGGCCAAACCAGGCTTGGTTTGGTCCGAATCTACCCACAAATCCCAAAACCCCAGATCTAAAAAAAAAAAAATCGAACCCTAGAACACAAGAATTTGTGGAGTCTGTTTGAATTTAAACAAAGTTTGGGGTCTAGTAGATCCTAATCGAAGTGTTTTCATTCGAGAACACCTCGGTTAGGATTTGTTCGACCTCAAATGAGCGAATCAAGCTCGGGCCTAGGTCATCTGTGTTAAAACTCTTCTGGTTTGTTCACTGTTTCCTTTTGTTATCTATTTAATTTAGTTTAATTTATCAGCATGTTTGTTTAGTTTGTTTGTCTATTTTTTTGGGATTTCTGTTGTCAGCTTGTTTCCCCGTTTCCATAAGACCTTTTTATTTGGTCGTTTGTTTATTCTGTTATGTTGAATTCGTATAGTAGTATACATATTTCAATGTGATTAACTTCGTCGAACCAATAATGCCTGTTGTTTTCCCCTGTATCGTGCAAAATGGTCAAGAACAGTCTATGCCCTATTTGTGTTTTGTTTGATCGATTGTTTGTTCCATGTTATAATTAGTTTAGTCGATTCGATACGTGTCGTCGATTAGTTTCAGCTGTTGAATGGTGACAATTTGATTCATTTTGTTTTGTTTCCTGCCGAAACTTTGTTTGAATCCAACTAGGAACTGGTTATAGTTTGGTAGTTGTTTAATTTGAATCAGAAACATTTATGAGTTAGGTTATAGTTTCAGTTCATTATTGAGTTTTGAATTGATGACATGTGTATTCTTGTGCAGCATGTGCACTATGGTTCTTTAATAATTAGAGCAAATGGGACAACATGTGCTGTCATGCCATCTTCAGGCTGCCCATACCCTTGTTTAGTTTAATAAGATGATAAAAAGGCTTGTCAGGGGAATATCATGGGAGGGGTTTTACTTTTTAAGTGTTTGAGTGGAAAAACAACAAAAAGGGAGGGAATCTGAATGGTTTTACAGACTGTAAATGGCCTGATGCTAGGCTATAAAGAAGGAGAGCTTCCATTAGTTAGGAGGGATATATATACTAGAGATAGACATACACAGATAGACACAGACAGAGGCATACACAGAGAGATATAGAGACAGGGCATACACACACAGACACAGATACACACACACATAAAAAGAGAAGCTGAAACTAGACGGAAACAGCTTTGAATAAGAAAGGGAGGTTTCAGAAATCAGGGAGGGAGATAGAAAAGAAATTCTTGTTTGTTTGAAAACTGAAAACACTGTTGTGTCTCATCCTTTTGTTTGAAATTTAGCATCAAGTTGCTACTGGTTCTGTCGAGATTTAGGATTTTCCTTTGAGTATTTGAAAATCGACATTGGGTACTGTATCGTCGGTTTATTTGCTTTGGTTCGTTTTGCCTGGGATTGTCATTGCTGCTGTGTTGCTTTGTCGTTGCTGCTATCTTGTTGTTGCTGCTGCTGATTTTCCCTATCTTCTTCTTCTTCTTTGCATTTTCAGCATTCCAGGTACACATTTCGAATCCCACATTGATGTAACTGTAACAGTTGAAAGCATGAAATGAAAGATGTTGAAGAAGTTTAATTATTTGCTGTAATACTCATGGTATATTGATGGGCTCGTGTAACTTGCTAGTTTGTAATTCAATAGCATAAAATGATAGTTAGTTTACACTTAACTAAAGTTTTAGTCTTTTTTATTATGATTCATAGTTGTTTGGTTGTGCGAAGGATGCAATTATGCAATTCGTAGAATGCATGAATAGTTGACATAGTGATAACTAGATTCCTTTTCAGCTATAATTGTATGCATAGGGTAGAATGCTTCAACCTTATTAAATACAACGCATTTCTGATTTATTTTAAGTCTTTTCATCGGATCCCGTTAGGCAGTATATAGGACCACGTTCGAATTCCATTAGTAATAATTTCTAGTAGTTAATTCCCTTAATCTAGTCTAAATAAGTTAGTTAAATTCAACTCAAGAAATATTTGGAGTAAGTTTAGCCTTTCATCAAATTTCGCATGCAATCCCCTTTATCTAATTAAAGCATGCTTACCCATGGAATAAGGCACGAAATAATTCCCGTAAATAATTAATCAGATGACTAACAATAATCCAAGTTAGGCCAAACATGTAACTTAATTAGAATGTATTTTCTTTCTTCCATTTATTTTAGAAAACCAAAAAAAATAGGAAATGTAGTTATGCCAAGATTATCCTTTTAAAAATAACGAGACGATCCTCGCCAAATGAGAGACACAAACTGCGGGGCCCTCATAAGTGTATATATATTGAATACTTAGAATTTGGGATGGACTGTTTAGTGAATTTCACTGCCTTCCCTAAATATAATAACGCGTTAGACTCTTTAGGCGCGACTTAATTAAATTACATTCTTAAATTCGGGTGCGCATTTATGTGACCCAAATTCAAATCTCAACGGAGTCGAAATGTGTTAACAACTACGGGTGCATTGATTGTGACGTGGTTCGAGATGCATTTTCACGACGTTGCAATTCTATAAAAAATAAATGATAATAATAAAAGCGGTTTAAACTTAATAAAAGCACATAAGTCACAACATGTATTTAAATCAGATATTTAGCCATTATAACAATTTAAGCGACCGTGCTAGAACCACGGGATTCGAGGGTGCCTAACACCTTCCCTCGGGTCAACAGAATTCCTTACTTAGAATTTCTGGTTCGCAGACTTCATTTGGAAAAGTCGAATATTTTCCTCGATTTGGGATTCAAGATAAACCGGTGACTTGGGACACCAAAAGCCAAACCTTTCCCAAGTGGCGACTCTGAATTAAATAAATAATCCCATTTCGAATATTGTCACTTAAATTGGAAAAACTCCCTCGCGCATCTTACCCTTCGGGTCGAGGCGCGCAAAAAGGAGGTGTGACAGCTATGGCGACTCTGCTGGGGAATTAACCCTGAACCGGAATTAACCCAGAACCTCCGGTTCAGGGTTCAAGAATTCGAGCTTAGAATAATTGTTATATTTGGCTTTATTATCTGATCTTTATTACATGTTTTGGCATAACGTGCTAAATGTTGTCTTTTACCGCTTTGATATTATCTGAACTGTATATAAACTGTGCCGAAACCCTTCTCTTCTTACCTCCGGGGAGAAGCTCGCTGGTCGAGACTCCCTATTCTGTTAGTGTCAATACCTGAAATAAGAAAGAGGCCGGACAAGTTACAAAGCCGGACGATCTCGCGGGTCCCCGGTATGTAGCTCCCTCCTCGACTCGAGTTGCCCGCTCGGGTGCACAGTCTAGAACATATACCCAGGTTATAAACCTAGTATAACAAAACCGCATGCTGGATCCCTAGTAGGAACGCTTATTTGCATCATGTTGTATTTGACATAGGGGACTCAACATAGGGGTTGGGTCCGTCTAGGACAGGCAACCTGAAATGAAAAGACCATCCTGCTGCATCCTGTTTGTTTTTGCGCATTTATTTGCTTCGGATCTGCATGTTGACCGGTTCCTAAAAAAAAAAAACTTAAAAAGGGAAGAAAATAGCAGTGTAGGGAGATAATTACTTATTTTGAAAAAAAATAAAACCAATGTCCAAGTAATGTCAAAACCTCACCGGCATTTTCTAAAAAAAAAACAAAAAAAAATTTGTCTTCTAGTTTGATTTAAAAAAAAGAAACATATAAAAATTTCCTTTTAATCACTTTCAAAACCCAAAAAAAGGGTATTTATTTAAAAGTAAAAAAAAAGGGAAAAATTCAGAATTCAAAAAAAATACGGTTTTATTTGTAGTATCTTTTGGAAATATTCCATTAGTATTCGTCCTTTTTTCAAAAAAAAAATGAAAATAAATATATCTATAAAATAGTTTTCCTCCTTTTCTTTAAAAGATTTCATTCAAAAAAGGGGTTTAGTTTATTTCCCCTATTTTTGATCCGATCGAACTACGCCGGTTTGATTCTCACCGGATGTGAGATACGTAGGCAACCCCCATCGGGTTCAACCCCACCTTTTGCTAAGATAGCCAAAACCAATGAACAAAAAACAATGTGTCAAAATAAGTCGGGTGATGCTGTTTTGTCATAAATAGCCGAATGTTCCCAAAAGGGACGCCGGAAGGCTGGCTTTGCATAAACAGCCACTTTTTGGGTCATATTTAGGATTTTGTCCAGTTGACCCACACAACCTTAAAATCTTCACCCCCGAAGTGCTGAAAGGCCGTGTTCGAAAATCTGATCTTCTTTTTTAAAAATAGTCAAAATATATATTTTTTAAAGTCACCTTAACAAATGTGCAGGATGAGCACGATGCAAAATGAACACTTTTCGATAATGACTAAAATCCCTGTCAAGTTACGGCTATGGTGGAATGATGTAGGTGCTGAAGGGCAAGATGAGGTCAAGAAATATCTG